>NW_027142751.1:79621-172524 GCF_026170545.1 Melanerpes formicivorus | reverse complement strand
GGCACCCCACAAGCAGCTGAGCAGAGATCAGGGCTCCCAGCTCCCCATCTAAACCCCCAGAAGCAGCCCAGCAGCCATGAAGGCTTTGGACTGCCCTCTTGGGCCCCCCCAAAAGCAGCTGAGCAGGGGCCAGGGCTCCCAGCTCCCCATCTGAACCCCCAAAAGCAACCCAGGAGCCATGAAGGCTTTGGGCTCCCCCCTTGGGCCCCCCAGCAGCCATGAAGGCTTTGGGCTCCCCTCTGGGGACCCCCAGGAGCAGCCCAGCAGCCATGGAGGCTTTGAGCTCCCCCTTGAGCTCCCCAGGAGCAGCCCAGCAGCCATGAAGGCTTTGGGCTCCCCTCTGGGGCACCCCACAAGCAGCTGAGCAGAGATCAGGGCTCCCAGCTCCCCATCTAAACCCCCAGAAGCAGCCCAGCAGCCATGAAGGCTTTGGGCTCCCCTCTTGGGCCCCCAGGAGCCATGGAGGCTTTGAGCTCCCCCTTGAGCCCCCCAGGAGCAGCCCAGCAGCCATGGAGTCTTTGGGCTCCCCTCTTGGACCCCCCAGCAGCCATGGAGGCTTTGGGCTCCCCCCTTGGGCCCCCCCAGCAGCCATGGAGGCTTTGGGCTCCCCTCTTGGGCCCCCCAGCAGCCATGGAGGCTTTGGGCTCCCCTCTTGGGCCCCCAGGAGCAGCCCAGCAGGGCTGAGGGGCTGCACCCCACAGCTCAGCTCCAGGGGGGGCAGCCAGGACCCCCCCAGGCATTCCCGAGGGGAGGAATCCTCCCTGCTCCCTCCCCTTCCCCCCCCCCCCGGCGGCCATCTTAGCCTCTGCCGCTTCCCGCCTACAGCTCCCGGCATGCTCCGCGCTGCCTGCGGCTCCCGGCATGCTCCGCGCCGCCCCCTCCCGGCCGCCGCCGGCTCCGCGCCGCCCAGCAGCGCCCCCCGCCGGGAGCTGCCCCCCCGCCCCGGCCTCACCTCCTCCCGCATCTTCTTCACGGATTCTCCTTTCTGCAGGGAAGCAAAAGAGAAGGGCAGAGGCCTCAGGGGGCTGCTGCGGGCCGGGGGGGGGCAGGGTCGGGGGTGGGGGTCTCAAGGGAGCGGAATTGAGCGGGGGGGGGGCAGGGGGGGCTCACTCACCTTCCCGATGATGCTTCCCACCTCCTGGGAGGGAGAGACAAAAGGCAGAGTCAGGCAGCGCTCAGAAAGCTCCAGCAAGGCCCCGGGGAGGCAGAACTGCTCCTCAGGTGCCTTGGGGATGGGGGGGACCCCCGGGACCCTCCCCCCGGGACTGATACCCCAAAAGGGCATTTTTTGACACCCCCTCAGCTACCCAGACCCCAGAAAGGCCTTTTTGGGTCCCCCCTCGAGTACTAAAACCCCAAGAGACCATTTTTAGGGGGCCCCCCCTCAGGTACTACCAACACCCCAGGGGGACTTTGATGTCCTCCCCACAGGGCAAGTTGGGGGGCTCCCACATTGGGGGGGGTCTCCCATAAATACTAACACCCCCACAGGGCCATTTTGGGGGGCTCCCACATTGGGGGGGCTCCCATAAATACTAACACCCCCCCAGGGCCATTTTGGGGGGGCTCCCACATTGGGGGGGCTCCCATAAATACTAACACCCCCCCAGGGCCATTTTGGGGGGGCTCCCACATTGGGGGGGCTCCCATAAATACTAACACCCCCCCAGGGCCATTTTCTGCCCACCCCCAGCTGCTCTCTGCTGGCCCTGCTGCCATCACCCCCGCGGGGGGGGAGGGGGAGGGGGGCATTTCCAGGTCACGGGGAGGGGATTTCAGGGGTGCCCCCCCCCGTTTCCTACCTTTCCATGCATGAGTAGCCTGATGGTGAGCGTGACATTTAACCCCCCCTCAATGACACCGGTGTCCATCTTGAGCTGTGGGCAGGGCCGGGCTGCAGCAGCACCTCCTGGGCTCTTTGGTGGCTGGGGGGGAGCAGAGCTGGGAAGGAAAGGGGAAGGGAATTGGTTGGGGGGAGGGGGGGGGGAGGCTCTTCTGACCCCTCCCCATCCTCAGCTCCAAGGCATTCAAGCTGCTCCATGCTTTTACTTCCCTCCCCCCACCCCTCCCTCTCGGGAAGTTTGTTCCTCTGCTGGAGTGGTCTCACAGGAGGGCATTCAGCTCCTCCCTGGGGGGGGGGAGCTCTTTCCTTCATCCCCTCCATTCTCTTCCTCACTTCCCAGGAGCCTTCTTCTACTCCTAACCTCACCTCAACCAAGACCTCCCCCCCGCAACACTTCAACCCCCCCCCCAGCATTTCGCCTTTGGGTTTAACCCCATTCAGGGAGCCCTGAACCCCCCCCTCCGAAATCAGCTGCTAACTCCTCCGGGGGGGGAAGGCTTTCCTTTTGGGGGGGGGCAGGCTTTCCTTTTGGGGGGGGGGCAGGCTTTCCTTTTGGGGGGGGGGGAGCAGGCTTTCCTTTTGGGGGGGGGCAGGCTTTCCTTTTGGGGGGGGGGGGGAGCAGGCTTTCCTTTTGGGGGGGGGGCAGGCTTTCCTTTTGGGGGGGGGCAGAGGGGGCAGGCTTTCCTTTTGGGGGGGGGGCAGGCTTTCCTTTTGGGGGGGGGGCAGGCTTTCCTTTTGGGGGGGGGGCAGGCTTTTCTTTTGGGGGGGGGGCAGGCTTTCCTTTTGGGGGGGGGCAGGCTTTCCTTTTGGGGGGGGGCAGGGGGGGAAGGCTTTTCTTTTGGGGGGGGCAGGGCCTTTCCAAAGTGGCTGCACCCCGAGCAAGCCACATGAGCACCGGATCGGGTTTCAAGCAACCTGCGAGGCTGAGGAGGTTGCAAAACATCCTCCTCCCCCCTGCCCCCCTGCCAGGGTCGCTGCTGGGTTTAGTCAAGCGGTTAACCGAGGGGGGGTTGGGGGGAGGACGACACTCAATCCCTCCCCCCCCCGCCCCGACTTCCAAAGGGTTTCAGCCCTCCCCGGCAAAGTTTAACCAAGCCCAAGGCAGAGGGCAAAGGGAGGGATGGAATCCGGGCAGGCTCCGAGCTGGTTGGGAAGGGAGGGGGGCGGCGGGGGGGGGACCCAAAACTCCGCCGAGGAGATGATTCTTGAGGCCCCACCGAAGAGTTTCGGCTTCGGAAAGACTCAGCCTCGGCGTCCCAATAAGTTTCCCTCCCCCCCCAAAGCCTGGCTCGGAAGGGCAGGCTCCAAAGCGGAGCTCCGCCGGCGGCCAGCGGCAGGAGGGAAAGGCTAAGCCCCGAGCCCCCCGGGGGGGTTGTCGCCGAGCTGCCCCGGCTCCCCGCAGCCCCTCGTCGCCGTCTCTCCTCCTCCTCCCCCCACCCCAGCGTCCCAGCTCGCTTTGGTTAGCGCTAATTCGCTTTCCTGGCAGCGGCGTCGCCAGTCCGAGGAGCTCGGGACGGGTCGGGAGCCGCCTGGCAGCCCGGGCGGGGGGCGGGGGGGACACACACAAAGGTGCCGCCGCGGGGGGGGGCTGGGGGGGTTACGAAGCCGTCGGTTCCGCTCCCGGCGAGGCTTTTCCGCAGGGAAAACTTCCTTCCCCCCCGCCCCAAACTGCTGCTTACCTCCATCCATCCTCTGCCAGCCCTACCTGGCCCCACGTGGAAGGCTCGGAGCCTTCCCCCCCGGGATCAAACCCCCACCCCCACCCCCCGTGGCCCCCCCCACCCGGGATCCCGGCTCCAAAGCGGGACCAATTGGGGGGGGGGGGGAGAACCAGCTGCCAGGAGAGGGATTTGGCTCCCAAAATCAGCCTGCCCCCGAGGCGAGGGGGGATGGGGAGGGGGAAGGAGGGCGCTGGAGAAGGTGGCTCCAAAAGCGACTCCTTCCTGCGACGAGGGCGGGCGAGCAAGGCCGAGGTCGGAGATCCAGGATCGATGGAGCGGGAGCGCGGCAGGAGCCCCGGAGCCGGGAGCGCGCCTCCGGCCCCGCGCCCGACCACAAAAGGGGCTGCGGGGGGGGGCGGTCCCCGCGGCTCTGAACTGGACCTGGACCAAGAGCCGGGAGCGCGGCTCAGCCCCACGGAGCTCGGGGGATGGCTCCGGACCCCAAACCGGGCCGGGAAGAGGTGGGGGAAGCGGGGGGGGGGGGGGGCTGCAGGCTTCTAAAAATACAGCAGCCCCCGGGGGGGGGGGGAAGGAAGAAAAGCCCCGGGGGGGGGGGGGGGGAGGAAAAAAACCATCCCCAAATTTCTCTGGAGCGAAAGCGGCGGCTCCGAGCCAGGCTCCGACCCCGCCGGCGGTCGGGACGAGCCCGAGCGGAGATGGCGGCAAAAGAGAGAGGCGGGCGCGAGAAGGGAGGGGAAACGAAATGAAGTAGAAAGGGGGAAAAAAATAGAAAAGAAAAGGAAAATAAAAAAGGGGAAAAAGGAAAAATGAAAGAAAAGAAAGGGGAAAAAAAGATCCCCGCGGAGCCCCCCCGCGGCCACTCGGTACCGGGGGGGGGGGAGGGGGGGGAGCGGTGGGGGAGGGGTGGCGGCGCCATGTGACGCACGCGGCTCCCCGACCTCCTCCCCCCCGGTCCCGGTCCCCGCGGGCGAGAATGAGGAGGGGGCAGCGGGGAGGGGAAGGAGGGCTGGCGGCCCCCCCACAGCCCGCCCCCCCCGCCCCCCCCCCCCGCGGCTCCCCAAGGCCGGCGCCGGTGGCGCCGCGCGCACGCAGGCCGCGGCCTAGGCCGCAACTAGGCCGCACGTAGGCCGCGGGCTGGCGTGAGGGCGCGGCCGGCGACAGAGCGGCGGCGGGCGGCGCGAGAGAGCTACGCGAGGCCGCGGCTCCGCGACCGTTGTGGAAGTCGCGGCCGGATGGCGGCAGGGAGGGGTCGGGGAAGGGGAGGGAAGGGGATTAGGAGGCGGCGGGGCGGGGGTCGGGCCTACCTGGAGCGGCGCCGGTAACGGCGGCGGGAGAAGGGCGCTCCGGGCGGAGCGGGAAGGAGGGAGGGCGGGGAGGAGGGGAGGGAGGTGGGGGGGGAGAGGGAGCGCGCCGGGGAAGGCGGACGGGATGGCGGCGGGAGGCGGTCGGCGGCGGCTGCTCCTGCTGCGGCGGCCGCGGCGGGTCTGGGAGGGGGCGGCGGGAGCGGCCCGATTTACACCCCGCCCCGACCCGGAAACGGACGCCGCGTACCAGCGAGGCGCGGCAGAGGCGGGGAAAGAGCCGTTGGGAGCCCGCCTCGTGCCCCGCCCGGCCTCGCCTCGCGCGGGCCAGCGAGCAGGGAGGGGAGCGGCGCCGCAGAGCGCGGCCGCGCGGGGCAGCAGCGCCCCCGCCGGCCGGGAGGAGGAACTGCGCGGAGAGAGCGGGGGCCGGGCGGGCTAAAGGGACTGGAGAGGAGCAATAAGCAGGGCGAGGTGGGCAGGAAGGGGGTAATGAGTGGCTAGGGGCAATTGGGGAGCAACTGGGGGGCCAGAAGGGGATAACGGGAGCCTGGGGAGGGCTGTCAGGAGCAATGCAAAGCAACAAGGGGCAGGAGGGGCAAGAGAGGGGCAGGCTGGGGGGCAAAGGGGCAGCTCGCCCCGAAAAACAAGGGACTTGTCCCCTCCTAGCCCCCCCGATGGCACGAAGGAGACACTGACACAGCGGTAGGGGGGGGCTCACAGCTTTATTGGGGGGCAGCAGGGGCACCCCAGCACCCAGCAGCTCCCACCAACACCCAGGGTGAAGGGGCAGGGCAGGGCAGGGCAGGGCAGGGCAGGGCAGGGCGGGGTGGGCACAGGAACACAGGAGGACACAGGTGGTCATGGGTGGTCCTGCTTGGTCACACAGGGTCATAGATGGACACAGGAGATTCCAGGTGGTAACACAGATGGCCATGGGTGGTCCTGCTTGGTCAGACACGGTCATGGGTGGACTCAGGAGCTCCACAGATGGCCATAGGTGGCTCTGGGTGGTCCTGGGTGGTCCTAGTTGGTCACAGGTCGTCATCAGTGGACCCAGAGGGAGGTCCCAGGCAGACACAGGAGGTCACGAGCGGCCCTGCTCGGTCACAGAGGGTCGTGGACGGACACAGGAGGAAATGGATGGCTCCAAGTGGTCCCACAGCAGCCAGGAGGGCAGGGGGGACTGAGGATGGCTGGGGGCACCTGGGTGGGCACAGGTGGCCGTGGCAGAAGCTGGGTGCTGGTGGTGCTGGGGGCCTCAGTCAGAGTCGCTGCTGGAGGAGGAGGAGGACGAAGAGCGCTGCAGGGGGACAGGGACAGCCATGAGCACCTGGCAGGGGGTCAGGGGTAAGCCCCCCACGTCCCCCCACCCCGTGTCCCCCCACCCCATGTTCCACTCACCTTGTGTTTCTTGTGAGCCTTCTTCATCTTCTTCTTCATCTTCTTCATTTCCTTCTTGTCCAGCCCGGGGGGGCACACGGGGGGCACCCCAGGGTAGGGGGGCTGCAGGGGCGGACATGGGGGGCCCGGGGAGGGGCCTGAGGGGGGCAGGGGGGGCCCAGAGGGATACGGGGGGGGGGGCAGAGGGGTACAAGGGTTGCCCAGGGGGGTTTGGGGGTACCCCGGGAGCAGGGTACATGGGCCGGGAGGGGTATGGGGGGTGTGGGGGAGGGGGCCGGGGGGGGGTAGGCAGGGTTTGGGGGGTACACAGGGTTGGGGGGTGGTGGCTGTCCTGGGCGGGGGAGTAGAAAGAGAAAGTTTAGGAGGAAGGTTCCTGATCCTCTCACTCCCCTGGAGGGAAGAGGAGAAGGGATCAAGGCAGCCCCTCCATCATTTCGGGGCTGTCACCCCCACCCTTACCTGTGCCAGGGCCCCACATGGCAGGCGACAGCTCCCGGACCTGGGGGGGGGGGACACGGGGTGAGGGGGGAGCCCCCAACGCCCTGCAAGGGGCTTGAGGGGAGCCCCCATAACCGTGGAGACCCTCTCGGGGGGGTCCGAGGGGTGCAGAGGAGGATTTAGGGGGATACAGAAAGGGTTCAGAGGGCACTGAGAGGGGCTGGGGGATTTTGGGGGTGCAAGGGGAGTGCAGGAAGGACTTCGGCTGCCGGAAGGTGCAAAGGTCATGCGGGGAAGGATTTAAGCGTGTACAGGGACTCAGGGGGGAAGTAGGGGTGCAGGAGGGATTTAGGGGTGCAGGGGGGTTCGGGGGGGGGCAGGGGTCGCTGGGATCTGGGGGCGCACGGAGGATTTAGGACCCCCCAAGCACTTACGCTCCCACCTGCGACTTCAGCTCCTTCCGCGACTCCACCCGGGGAGACGGAGGCGTGGTCAGACCGTCAGGCTCCACCCCGTGGGCGTCGCCTAGTCGCCTGACTACGCCCTATAGACGGAGACCGCGCTTCTGGCTCCTCCCCATGGGCGGGGCCGAAGTGAAGGGAGGCTCCTGGGTCCGGCCGCCCGCCTCTCCCGCCCTCTGCCTCAGTTTCCCTCCTCCCCTCCGCGCCCAGCTCTCGTGGGGACCCCCGGAGGGGGGCTGCAGCTGTCGGGGGGAGGGGTGTTGGGCGGTGTAGGCAGCGAACATCCTGGAAGAGACCCCCTAGGAGGGAGGGGAGGAACCCCCGCCTTGCTCTTCCCGCGCCCGCCAAGGGAAGCCCCGCCCCGAGGGGGGGCACGCGGCCCGAGTGGGGCCATTCTTAAAAGGGCGATGCCGCCGCTGCTGCTCCCCCCCGCCCCGGGGGGGGGGTGTCCCTCAGCACCGGGGCGGCACCGGCGTTAAACCCGACGGCAGGGGGCTGCGGGGTCACCGCTGCCGCCGGTGCAGGCCCGGGGCGGGATGGGGGGGGGACGGGGAGGGCCCCACCGGAGCTGCCCGAGGGGGAGTCGCCGGTTGAAGGGCGCGGGCGGGGCCTCCCGCCGCGGGAACTGGGGCGGTTGTGTAACGGCGCCCCCGCCGCTGCCGGCAGCCCGGGGCGAGGGCGGCGGAGTGCGGCCGGTGAGCGGGGAGGGGAGCCGGGAAGTGGGGACCGGGCCTGGCGGGGTGCGCCGGGAGCGGGGAGGGATCGGAGCCGTTCGGTACCGAGGGGGGATCGGGCCAGGTGGGTGCTGCGGTACCGGGGAGGGGAATCCGACCTCGTGGGTGCTCCGGTGGAGCGGGGAATCGGGGCCGAGGGGTGTTCCGGGACGGGGCCCGGGCCGTTCTCTGGTACCGGAGGGAATCGAGGCCGGTGGGTGCTGCGGTACCGGGGGAAGTTCGGGCGCGGCGGGCGTTCCCATACCGGGGCAATCGGGCACGGTTGGTATTCGGGGACCGGGGGGGACGGGGGTTGGGTGGGTGCCCCTATATGGAAGGGGACTGGGACTAGCGGATGCTCCGGTACTGGGGGAGATACCGGGACCGGGAAATGGCGGAAGGACCGTCCCGGGGGAAGGGGAATCCCTGCTGCCCAACCCGGTAACCAGGGCACCGAGGCCGGCCGGTTCCCCGGGGAAGGGTGTGGGAGATGCCTGGAGTTGTCCGCTGCCCCGGTACCGGCGCGGGGGGGGAGGACCCCGGAAGGTGTGGTGAGGTGCCCCGGGGTGGTGGCACTGACGGATGTCCCCCAGCGGGCACGCAGCTGGCAGCGCCCGGCGGCGCTGCATGGACTGGTACATGATGAACTGCGAGCTGCTGGCCACCTGCAGTGCCCTGGGCTACCTGGAAGGGGACATCTACCACCGGGAGCCCGACTGCCTGGGTAGGTGGGCTCGGTGTTGGGGAAGGGACCCCTCCAGAGGGACCTGGGGAGGCTGCAGAGCTGGGCCCAGAACAGCCTCATGAGGGTCTACAAGGGCAAGATCCTGCAGCTGGGGCAGGGCAATCCCAAGCACCAAGGCTTGGCAGGGACTGGCTGAGAGCAGCCCTCAAGAAAAGGCCTCGAAGGTGGTTCTGGAGGAGAAGCTCAGCAGGAGCCAGCAGGGAGCACTTGCAGCCCAGAGAGCCAAGCAGAGCCTGGGCTGCAGCAGCAGAAGTGTGGCCAGCAGGGCCAGGGAGGGGAATCTGCCCCTCTGCTCCACTCTGCTGAGCCCACAGCTGCAGCTCTGGAGCCTCTGTGCCAGGAAGGCTCTGGAGGGGCTGGAAGGTGTCCAGAGCAGGAGCAGAGGGCTGGAGCTGAGCACAGCCTGAGAGAGTTGGGGTTGTGCAGGCTGGAGAGGAGAAGGCTCCCAGGAGACCTTCTGGTGGCCTCCCAGGGGCTGCAGGGGGCTGCAGGAAAGCTGGGGAGGGACTTTGGAGGCTGTGAGGGAGGGATAGGACTGGGGGGGATGGAGCAAAACTGGAAGTGGGGAGACTCAGCTTGGCTGTGAGGAAGAAGTTGTTCCCCAGGAGGGTGGTGAGAGCCTGGCACAGGCTGCCCAGGGAGGGGGTGGAAGCCTCATCCCTGGAGGTGCTGAGGGCCAGGCTGGAGGTGGCTGTGAGCAACCTGCTGTGGTGTGAGGGCTCCCTGCCCATAGCAGGGGGTTGGGGCTGGCTGAGCCTCGAGGTCCCTTCCAACCCTGCCAATTCTGTGATTCTATGACCTCTTGGGGGGGGTCTTCATGGCACTGGCACCCCCTCCCCAGAAAGCGTCAAGGACCTGATCCGGTACCTGCGGCATGAGGACGAGACCAGGGACGTCCGGCAGCAGCTGGGGGCGGCCCAGATCCTGCAGAACGACCTCCTGCCCCTCCTGGTCCAGTACCCCCAGGACAAAGTGCTCTTTGATGCTGTGGTCAGGTACTGAGGGGGGGATGGGGGGGTCACCCCCGTGGAGCAGTGGGTCCCCAGTACCAACCCCTGCTCCTCTGCAGGCTGATGGTGAACCTGACCCAGCCAGCCCTGCTCTGCTTCGGCAAAGTGCCCCAAGATGCCACCGCCAGGCACCACTTCCTCCAGGTCCTCTCCTACCTCCAGGCTTACAAAGAGGTGAGGCTGCCCACAGCGGGGGCCCCTGGGTGGGTGAGTGGGGGTGTCCCAAAGCCTCCCCTCCAAGCCCAGAGCTCACCCAAGGGCTTGCTGCAGGCTTTTGCCAGTGAGAAAGTTTTCGGGGTGCTCAGCGAGAAGCTCTACCACCTGCTGCAGCTGGTGAGTGCCAGGGCCCCGCGCAGCTCCTGCTGGGGGCTGTGGGGGGCTTGCCCCCACCCAAACGAGGGGGCTGGGGGGGTCCCTGTGGGTGCCAGGTCTGGGGAACCCCTCATGGCTCTGTCCCCCCAGGACTGGGAGCAGAGGCAGGAGGAGGACACTCTGCTGATCGAGAGGATCCTGCTGCTGGTGCGCAACGTGCTGCACGTCCCCCCGGACCCCGCTGAGGAGCAGGTAGCACTTTGGGACCTTCCCCTCCTTGATTTTGGGGGGGGGGGGGGGGGGGTGAGGTGGCTTCCAAACCCCTGTTTGCTGAGCCCCACGCACCCCCCCCAGGGCGTGGATGGCGATGCCAGCCTGCACGACCGGGTGCTGTGGGCGCTGCACATCAGCGGCTTGGACGACCTGCTGAAGTTCCTGGCCAGCTCCCCGGCGGAGCAGCAGTGGGCCCTGCACGTGCTGGAGATCACCTCCCTCATGTTCCGGGACCAGGTGAGGTGGGCCCGGGTGGGGATGGGGCGGGGGACGCTGGCAGGGAGCCCCCCCTAAGCGACGGTGCCGCCCGCAGAGCCCCGAGGAGCTGGCGGCGCTGGGGCAGGGGCAGGCGGAGCGCGGGGAGGCTGCCCGGGAGCTGGAAGCGCTGCGGCAGAGGGAGCTGGCAGAGAGGAGGGTCCGGGCGCTGCAGCGCCCCTCCAGGTGAGGAAGGGGCAAGGACGGGACCCCCACCCCCGCCAGGGCAGGGCCAGGACCCCCGTGGCAAGGATGAGAGCCCCGTGGTAGACCCAGGACCCCGAGGGCAAAAGGAAGGACCCCCGTGGTGAGGCGGAGTGCCCCGTGGCAGGGCCGGGACCCCCGTGGTGAGGCAAAGACACACCCACCCCCCCATAGTGATGCTGGCACACCCATGGCAGGGCTTGGACCCCTGTAGGGAGGCTGGGACCCCCATGGCAAGGGCCAGGACCCCTGTATCAAGGCTAAGACCTCCATAGCAATGGCCAGGACCTCTATATCAAAGGCTAAGACCCCCCTGGCAAGGGCAGGACCCTTGTATCAAGGCTAAGACCCCCATGGCAAGGGCCAGGACCCCTATATTGAAGCTAAGGCCCCCCTGGCAAGGCTGGCAGGACCAGGACCCCCCCATACCAAGGCTGTCTCCCCCTCCCCCCGTGCCAGGCACTCTCGCTTCGGCGGCTCCTACGTCCTGCAGGGGCTGAAGGCCATCGGGGACCGCGACGTCGTCTTCCACAAAGGGCTCCACAACGTGAGGGCAGGGGACAGGGACCCGGGGGGAGGAGGGGAGCTGGGGGGGGCGGGGTGGGTGTGACCCTGCCTGCGCCACTCCTTCCTGTGTCCTCCCTCCCCCTTGCAGCTGAAGAGCTACAGCCACGACCTGGGCAAGGAGCCGCGCAGGGTGCCGCGGCGGCGGCAGCCGGCCCCCGAGGGCGCGGCCCCGCGGCGCTCTGCGCACAGCGTGAGGCTCTTCCTGCACAGCTTCTGCCTGGACTTCCTGCAGGACTGCTACAACCCTCTGATGCTGCTGGTCAAGGTGAGAGGCTGCTGGGGGGCTCCCCCACCCCCTGTCCCCCTCCTCACGCCCACCCAGCCCCGCTCCTCCTCCTCCTCCTCAGCCTTGGGAGAGCAGCCACAGGAGGCCAGGGGGAGGCAGGGGGTGGGGGGTTAGGAAGGGTTCAGAGGGGGTTTCTTAGGAGGGGGTCAGAGGGGGTTTAAGAGATGCAGGGAGGGTTAGGAGGGGTTTAGGAGGGGGTTGTTAGGAGGGATTTAGGAGGGGTTCAGAGGGAGTTTAGGAGATGTAGGGGTTCAGAGGGGGTTTAGGAGGGATTCAGAAGGGGATTTGGGGATGAAGGGTTAGGAGAAGTTCAGAGTGGGGTTTAGGAGGGGTTCAGAGGGGGATTTGGGGATGAAGGGTTAGGAGGAGTTCAGAGTGGGGTTTAGGAGGGGTTCAGAGGGGGATTTGGGAATGGGGGATGGGGGTTAGGAGGGGTTCAAGCTGCGTGGTGGGAGCCTGGCTGAAGCCATCTCTGGCACCACCACCACCCCCTCAGGAGCAGCTGCTGAGGGAGAAGGCTCAGCAGCACGATGAGACCTACTACCTGTGGGCCACCTCCTTCTTCATGGCCTTCAACCGGCGCAGAGGCTTCCGCCCCGAGCTGGTGTCCGAGACCCTGGGGCTCAGAACCTTCCACTTCATCCAGCAGCACCTCACCAACTACTACGAGATGGCTCTGGTGGACAAGAAGGAGGCAGCCACCTGGGCTCGGAGGTGGGGGCTCAGGACACCCCCACGGGGGCTTGGCACACCTCTCTGGGGGCTTGCAGGACCCCTCCACGGGTGCTTGGGGCACCCCTGTGAGTGGTTTAGAGCCTGCCAAGGCTCCTGGCCTCCCCCTGCACTGCTGCTGTCCCCCTGCAGGATGCATTTGGCGTTGAAGGCTTACCAGGAGCTGCTGAGGACGGTGCAGGAGATGGACAGGTCCCCGGAGCAGGCAGTGAGGGACAGCAGCCAGGTCATCAAGAGTGAGTCCTGGGGGGGGTGGGGAGGGCAGTCCAAGCCTCAATCTGCAAGAAAGGAGGCTGAGGGAGAGGCCTTCTGGCCTCCACCTGTGGTAGGACAGGAGGCAAGGAGGGGCTCAGCGCTGGGGAGGGCACAGCTGGGGAACTGGGGTGGGGGTCTTGGGGGGCCCCTCAATGCCAGAAGGATATTGAGGGGCTGGGGAAGGTCCAGAGAAGGGCACAGAAGGAGAAGGCTCTGGAGAAGGTGTGAGGAGCAGCTGAAGGCAAATCAGAGCCTGGGCTGCATCCAAAGATGCACTGAGAGCAGAGCCAGAGAGGAGATTCTGCCACAAGAGCTCACTGGGAGCCCTGCACCCAGGTCTGGAGCCCTGCACCCAGGTCTGGAGCCTTGCACCCAGGTCTGGAGCTCTGCACCCAGGTCTGGAGCTCTGCACCCAGGTCTGGAGCCCTGCATCCCAGGTCTGGAGCTCTGCATCCCAGGTCTGGAGCCCTGCACCCAGGTCTGGACCTGATGGAGCAGGGCCAGAGCAGGGCCAGGAAAATGCTCCAGCTCTGCCACCAGGACAGGCTGAGGGAGCTGGGGGTGCTCAGCCTGGAGAAGAGGAGGCTCTGGGGAGACCTTAGAGCAACCTTCCAGTAGCTGAAGGAGGCTCCAGGGAGGCTGGGGAGAGACTGCTGGGGAGAGGCCCAGGGGCAATGGCTTCAGACTAGAGCAGGGCAGGTGGGGATTGGATGTCAGGAAGGAGTTCTGCACTCTGAGGCTGCTGGAACACTGCAGCAGCTTGCCCAGGGAGGTGCTGGAAGCCCCAGCCCTGGAGATAAGGCTCCAGGAGGCCCTGGGCAACCTGATGCAGCTGAGGGGAGACCTCCTGGCCGGCTGCAGCTCCCTGAGAGGAGGCTGGAGCCAGGTGGGGGTTGGGCTCTTGTGCCACGGAGCAAGGACCAGGCTGAGGTGGAACAGCCTCAGGTCGCCCCAGGGGAGGTTTAGGTTGGCCATGAGGAGAAACCTCTGGCCTGGAAGGGTTCTCCAAGCCTGGCCCAAGCTGCCCAGGGAGGAGGCTGGGGAAGAGTCCTCATCCCTGGGGGCATCTCGGAGCCTCCCAGCAAGCTGTGGCCTCGGCAGAGTCGGGGAAGGGTTGGATGCCCTCAGAGGTCTTTTCCCCCAGCCCTGGAGCCCTCTTTCCTTCCTCAGGCAACATCTTCTACCTGATGGAGTTCCGGGAGCTCTTCCTCACCCTCTTCAGGAAGTTCGACGAAGCCAGGCAGCCGCGGAGCTTCCTGCGGGACCTGGTGGAGACCTCCCACCTCTTCCTGCGGCTGCTGGAGCGCTTCTGCCGCGGCCGTGCCAGCCTCGTGGTGCAGGTGCCGGCCCCGGGCCTCGCCCCCCGCCCCCAGCCCCCGCCCCGGGCCCTGCTGGGGGGAGGGAAGCGCACGGACCCTGCCTGCCTGCCTCCTGCGGACCCTCCCTGCCTGCCTGCCTCCTGCAGACCTTCCCTCCCTGCCTGCCTCCTCCAGACCTTCCCTCCCTGCCTGCCTCCTGCGGACCTTCCCTCCCTGCCTGCCTCCTGCAGACCTTCCCTCCCTGCCTGCCTCCTGCAGACCTTCCCTCCCTCCCTCCCTGCCTCCTCCAGACCTTCCCTCCCTCCCTGCCTCCTCCAGACCTTCCCTCCCTGCCTGCCTGCCTCCTGCAGACCTTCCCTCCCTGCCTACCTGCCTCCTCCGGACCCTCCCTCCCTGCCCCTCTCCTCTGGACCCTCCCTCCCTGCCCCTCTCCTCCTGCCCCTCCCTGCCCCCTCCTCCTGACTCCCCCGAGACTCTTCCTGATGCCCCCCCCCTCCCCTAACATCCTCTGATCCTTTGATCTTTGCCTCCCAGAGCAAGAGAATGAGGAGGAAGAAGAGGAAGCAGCAGCAGCAGGCAGCCCTCACCCCGCAGCCCCTCAGCACAGCAGAGCTGGAGGAGCTGTGGGCAGGGTTGGCACCGCAGCTCCAGGCTTGCCTGCAGGTATGGGGGGTGGGGGGGGGGTCAGGCTGCAGAGTGTGGGTTACAGCCCTCTGGGGCGCTCTGGTGAGGATGTGGGGTGACAGTGGCCTGCCCTAGGGCGAGGTGCCCCTGCCTGAGGGCCTGGTGCCCTTCGACGCCGCCTCGGAGACGCCGGTGGAGGAGCAGCGCTCGGAGGCTCTGCTGCAGATCCAGGGCTGCCTGCGGGGGGGCCGAGCCCCCCAGGCCCTGCAGCTGCTCCGCTCCGCCAGGTGCCGGCACCGCACTCCCCAGCCTCCCCACCCCCTGGCAGGGGGGCACAGGGACGTGGTGCCAGCCTGTGCCCCTCTCCCCCAGGGAGGTGTGGCCCGAGGGGGAGGTGTTTGGAGCTGCTGACGCGGGGCCGGCCGAGGAGGCTCAGCTGCTGCGGGAGATCCTCCTCGCCCCCCTGCCCTGTGAGTCTCCCACTGCTGCCCCCGAGAGAGCTCTGGGATGGGAGGGGAGGGCTTAGGGTCATAGAATCAATAAGGTTGGAAAAGACCTCAGAGGTCATCAAGTCCAAGCTGTCACCCAACACCTCATGACTAACTGAGCCATGGCTCCCAGTGCCACATCCAATCCCCTCCTGAGCCCCTCCAGGGATGGGGACTCCACCACCTCCCTGGGCAGCACATCCCAAGGGCCAATCTCTCTTGCTGGGAAGAACTTTCTCCTCACCTCCAGCCTAAACCTCCCCTGGCACAGCTTGAGACTGTGTCCTCTTGTTCTGGTGCTGCCTGGGAGAAGAGCCCAACCCCCACCTGGCTGCAGCCTCCCTTCAGGGAGTTGCAGAGAGCAAGAAGGTCTCCCCTGAGCCTCCTCTTCTCCAGGCTAAACAACCCCAGCTCCCTCAGCCTCTCCTCACAGGGCTTGTGCCCAGACCCCTCCCCAGCCTTGCTGCCCTCCTCTGGACACATTCAAGTGTCTCAATATCCTTCTTAAATCCTCACCATCCTCCCCCTGCAGGCAACACACCCCCAGAAACCGAGGAGCAGGAGGAAGAGGAGGAGGAGGAGGAGGAGGAAGAGGAGCAGAACACAGTGCAGGTGGCGGAGAAGGAGTTCAACTTCCTGGACTACCTGAAGAGGTGAGCAAAGGCTCGGTGGGGAGGGGTCCTGGGCGGGGGGGGTGGTTCTGGGCAGCCAGCCTCACCAGCGCCCCCTGGGTAGGTTTGCCTGCGCCCCTGTGGTGCGGGCCCTGGTGGTGCTGCTGCGAGGGTACCCCAGGAACAGCCCCAGGACCAACCACTGCGCCGCGCGCCTGCTGCACCGCCTGGCGCGGGACCTGCGCATGGAGCCCCTGCTCTTCCAGCTCTCCCTCTTCAACCTCTTCCACCGGCTCCTCAACGACCCTGCAGCTGCTGCACACCAGGTCAGGCCACCCCTCCCCCCTGCCCAGGCCTCGGCTGACACCCCCCCACCTCGGCACCCCCTCCCTGCATGAAGGGATCCAGCCCTGCTGTCCCCCCCGTTCCCATTCCCCCCCATCCCCTCCAGTCCCCCATTCCCTCCAGTCCCCCATCCCCTCCTGTCCCCCATCCCTTCCTGTCTGCCATTCCCCCCACCCCTCCATTCCCCATTCCCCCCCATTCCCCGTGTTCCCTATCTTCCTGTCCCCCATTCCCCCTCTTCCCTATCTTCCTGACCCCATTCTCCCCTGCCCTCCATCCCCTCCGTTGCCCATTCCCCACCATCCCCTCCTGTCTCCCATTCCCCCTGTTCCCTGTCTTCCTGCCCCCATCCCCTCCACCCCCCATCCCCTCTGTCCCTTCCATTCCCCATCCCCCCCGTGCCCCATTCTCCACTGTCTCCCCTTCCCCACTGATTTCCCCCCTCCCCAGCCCCACTCTGCCTCCCTCTGCCCCCAGGAGTTGGTGACCTTGGCCAAGTTCATCCTGGGCAAGTTCTTCTCGCTGGCAGCCACCAACAAGAAGGCCTTCGTGGAGCTGCTCTTCTGGAAGAGCTCAGCCACCGTCCGCGAGATGACTGAGGGCTACGGCTCCCTGCAGGAGGGAGAAGGGTCAGTGGGGCTGGGGAGGGGGCTTGGGAGGAGGCTGCCTTGCCCTCCCTTCTCCCCCCCCCCCCCTTTTCTCACCTCCCTTCACCTCCACCCCTTGCCCAGGGCCAGGAAGAGCAGAGTCCCTCCCTGGACCCCCCAAGAGGAGCAGGAGCTGCAGGAGCTGTACTGGAAATACAAAGAGGTGGAAGGTATTGGGGTGTCCTGGAGGTGGGGGGGAGCAGTGAGATAGACACACACCTCCTCCCCCCCCCCCCCCCCCGTGGTTTGGGGAGGGGGTGTCCATCCCTTTGCCCTCCCCTAGGCGAGGACATCATCGCTGCCATCCTCGCCCACCTCTCGGTGCCCGGCCGGACGCGCAGGCAGGTGGTGAAGCAGCTGGTGAGGCTGGGGCTGGCCAGCAGCACCAAGGATTTCCCAAGGGTCAGGTAAGTTAGGGGGCACCACCCCACCCCCACCCCATGGTGGGGTGAGGGCCCCCCCAAAGACAGAGGCTGTGTTTCCCCCCACCCCCAGGAAGGGCACCGGCATCGTGCTGTGGACGCAGGAGCAGGAGCTGGAGCTGACTCGGCTCTTCCAGGAGTTCCAGGGCTCAGAGGGTGAGTGGAGCTGGGGTGGGCACCCCCCTCAGAGCCTCCCCCCCCCCAGATCCCACCCTGACCCCTTCTCACCCCACAGACGTCCTGGGGAACATCCTGAAGCACCTCACGGCCCGGCGGTCCCGGGCTCGGGTGGTGGAGAAGCTGCTGGGGCTGGGGCTGGTGGCAGAGCGCAGGGAGCTCTACAAGAAGCGGCGGAGGAAGGAGAGACCCTCGATGGTATGGGAGGGGGGAAAGGCTTTTGGGGGCCCCCCCCCCGGGCTGTGCCCAGCTGGTGCTGCCCCCAGCACAGGCATCCAAATGCTGCTGGTCCCCGCAGGGCGCAGCAGCTGCCCCGGTGGTGCCCACTCAGGACAGCGAGGAGGATGATGGAGACAGCGAGGAGGAAGAGGAGGAGGAGGAGGAGGAGGAGGAAGAGACAGAGGAAGGGGCAAAGAAGGAGGACCACTGGGCACCTAAGGAAGGGGCTGGGCAGGGCTTGGCACGTCGGCTGCAGCAGAAAGGTAGGGGAGGGGGTTCTGAGCTGCCCCTCCCCCGAGCGGGGCTTGGCTCCGGGGTCGGATCCTGTGTCAGCCTCTGCTTGTCCCCAGGCCTGGCCGGGCCCCTGCGGTGGGTGGAGAACTGCCTGAAGAGGGCAGCTGGGGACAGAGAGGAGGATGGTGAGCGGGCAAGGGGCTGGGGTGGGCACCGGGGGGGGGCAGCAGGGCTGGGCTTGACAGTGCTGCCCGCCCAGGGGTGTGCCACCCGGTGCCACTGGTGCCACTCACGGAGGAGAATGAGGAGGCCATGGAGGACCCCGGGTTCCGCAGGCTGCTGAGGCAGCTGGGGCTGCGGCCCCCTGCCAGCGAGCAGGTGAGGGCCCTGCTGCTCCCCCCAGCCCTGCTCCCCCCAGCCCTGCCCTGCTCCCCCCAGCCCTGCTCCCCCCTGCCCTGCTCCCCCCTGCCCTGCTCCCCCCAGCCCTGCTCCCCCAGCCCTGCTCCCCCCAGCCCTGCCCTGCTTCCCCCAGCCCTGCTTCCCCTGCCCTGCTTCCCCAGCCCTGCTCCCCCCAGCCCTGCTCCCCCCCCAGCTCTGCTCCCCCCCCCAGCTCTGCTCCCCCCTGCCCTGCTCCCCCCTGCCCTGCTCCCCCCTGCCCTGCTCCCCCCCCAGCCCTGCTCCCCCCTGCCCTGCTCCCCCCTGCCCTGCCAGCGAGCAGGTGAGGGCCCTGCTCCCCCAGCCCTGCTCCCCCCCCAGCTCTGCTCCCCCCTGCCCTGCTCCCCCCTGCCCTGCTTCCCCTGCCCTGCTCCCCCCCCAGCCCTGCTCCCCCCAGCCCTGCTCCCCCCTGCCCTGCTCCCCCAGCCCTGCTCCCCCCAGCCCTGCTCCCCCCTGCCCTGCTCCCCCAGCCCTGCTCCCCCAGCCCTGCTCCCCCCAGCCCTGCTTCCC
Organism: Melanerpes formicivorus; assembly: GCF_026170545.1. Lineage (NCBI taxonomy): Eukaryota > Metazoa > Chordata > Aves > Piciformes > Picidae > Melanerpes > Melanerpes formicivorus. The sequence goes on along the minus strand of NW_027142751.1, from coordinate 154,015 downwards.
CCCTGCCCTGCTCCCCCCTGCCCTGCTCCCCCCAGCCCTGCTCCCCCCAGCCCTGCTCCCCCCTGCCCTGCTCCCCCCCCCTGCCCTGCTCCCCCCCCAGCTCTGCTACCCCCCCAGCTCTGCTCCCCCCCCCTGCCCTGCTCCCCCCAGCTCTGCTCCCCCCCCCAGCTCTGCTCCCCCCCCAGCCCTGCTCCCCCCTGCCCTGCTCCCCCCTGCCCTGCTCCCCCCCCAGCTCTGCTCCCCCCAGCCCTGCTCCCCCTGCCCTGCTTCCCCCCCCCAGCCCTGCTCCCCCCTGCCCTGCTCCCTGCTGCAGCTCTCCTTCATCTCTCCCCCCCCCAGGAATCCTTCTGGCGCATCCCTGCTGCCCTCGGCCCGCAGCAGCTCCGGCGCTTGGCTGCCTCCATCGCCCAGTGCGGCCACGACCCCCCGGGGTCCCCCCAGGGGCTGCTGGAGCCACCCCAGAGTCCCCAGGACCCTGCTTCAGGTGAGGAGCTGGGATGGGGTTCCACCAGCTGTGGGGCTGGCCCTGAACCCCTCTTCCTGTGCCCCCAACCCCTCTTCCTGTGCCCTCAACCCCCTCTCTCGTGCCCAGCAGCAGCACTGCAGCCACCAGCAGGGCTGGGATCAGACTCTGAGAGGTGAGGAAGGGCTCCCACACCCTGGGCCCACTTCTGGGGGCTCTCCCCAATTCTGGGAGTGGTCCTTTTCCTCAGCTGGGGAGGGCACCCAGCCCCCTGGCTTCTCCCCATGCCAACCCTTGTGCCCACAGCTGCAGTGAGGAGCCTGTCCCTGCCCCCAGCCCGGTGCAGGGGGGCACCAAGAGGCGCCGGGAGCTCGACAGTGAGGATGAGGCTGAAGCAAGCCCAGGTGGGTTCAGCCCCTTCCACTCTCTCCTGGGGGGCTCAGGGGGAGCTCTTCCTCCCTGCTGTCACCAGGAGCTGAGCCCAGCCTGCTGCTGGATCCCATTTCCAGCCCCTTCGCCACAGCCCTGGGGCTGAGGAGATGCTGGGGATGGGGGCAGCAGTGCACCCCCACTCCCTGCACCCCCAATTCAGAGGGGCTCAGCTCATCCTCTGCTCCCTCCAGCCCCAGATCCAAGCCCTGCAGCCCCCCACGAGGAGGAGGAGGAAGAGGAGGACCTGCAGCCCCTGGGCAGGCGGAAGCGTCTCCGTCGCTTGGAGGAGGAGGATGAGGAGGAGGAAGATTGAGAGGCTGCCCCTGCCCTGAGGCTTGTTGGGGCTCCCCCTGCCCATGGCTGAGGAAGTTTGCTGGGGGTTGGGGCTTGCTGCAGGTGCTGGAGTTGGTTTGAAGGGGCTGCAAATGCTGGCAGGGCCTCTGCCCACTGCCCCTTCCCTGCTGGGTTGCCTGCAGCCTCCATCTCCCTCTTTTTATTCCCCCCCAATCCCTCTTTTTATTCCCCCCCAATCCCTCTTTTTATCCCCCCCAATCCCTCTTTTTATTCCCCCCCAATCCCCCTTTTTTTCCCCCACACTCCCTCATTTTTCCCTAAACTCCTTATTTTTTCTCCAACTTCCCTGTGTTTTTTTTTCCCCCCCAAAATCCCTGGGTTTTCCCCAAAAAGATCCCTGTTTCCCCCCCGCCCCCAGTTCCCTGTTTCCCCCTTCCCTGGAACTCCTCCTGCTTTTTGGTCACTCCTTTGAACTCGGGCAGGAGCCCAAATAAATAACTCAACCCCCCGCAGCTCTCAGCCTCGCTCAATTCGTGGCTCCGGGGGTGTCACATCCCCGAGGCGCGGGGGGTTGGGAGGTCAAGCCGCCCTGGCCCCAGGGCCTGCCCTGAGCCCTGGCCCCGCAGGAGGGGACAGGGAGGTGGCCAAGGCCCTGCGTGTCGCAACCCCTCCTGCTCGCCCATAAAGGGACCGCGGCGGCGACCGCGGCGGCGGCGGCTGGACGGGGCGAGGGCAACGGCGGCGTCACGAACGGGTGAGCCTGGGGGGCTTGGGCAGGGGAGGATGTGAAGGGCTGGCGTGGCCCCCGTGGGGGGCTGGCATAGCCCCAGGGGGTGCTGACGACGCTTTGCCCCTTCTCTAACCTCCGCAGACCAGCCCTGAGCTGCCACCATGCCCCGAGCTCTGCTCCTGCTGCTCCTCCTCCTCGCTCCCGGGACCACCGCCCTCGGGAGCGTCCCCCCCCGCACCGGGGGACGATGCCGGAGCCGCGGCGCGGGCACTGCTGGCAGAGCTGGCGGAGCAGCTCCCACCGCGGGCACTGCCGGGGGTCTCCTGCCAGGATGTGCTCCCCGAAGCCCTGCCCCGCTTTGCCGGGCTCCCTCCCGCCCCCCGTGCCCTGGTCCGTGCCACCATGGCGCTGGCACTGAGCGGAGCTGCCTGCGTGGCCGAGGCTGAGACTGAGGTCCTGAAGCTGTTCCAGGAGCTGGGTGCCCCCAAGGCCGTGGCACTGCTGCGGGGACTGGCACGGCTGCAGGGTGCCCCAACCCCCCAGCCCTTCGCCAGCCTCCTCCTCAGCCTGGCGAGAGCTGGGGGCTCTGTCCCAGCGTGGCTCTGCACGGCACCCACCCGGCTGCGGCCACCCATGGCTGGCACCCACCCCAGCCTGCCTGGGTTGCCAACCACGGGGCACTCAGCCGAGGGGAGCCAGGGCAGGGTCCCCCGTGCCTGGCTGGCTGCCTGCCGGCACGCCCAGCGGCACCGCTCCCGCCGGCGGCGGGAGGAGTACGATGCCTGCGACCCACCGGGCGAGCGGGAGGCCCACGAGGTGCTGGAGTGGGTGCCAGGCGTCAGCATCTTCTACAACCTGGGCACCAGCCTCTACTACGCCTTCCAGGGGTGCCAGGCGGTGGCCTCCACCCGGGCGCTGGAGGCGGCCGAGGACCTGGGTTACACCGGGCTGGCCGCCGTCACCGGTGCCATCGGGGGCCCCGTGGCGCTGGGGGTGCAGCTGGGGATGCAGCCGGGGCTGAAGGCCGGGGTGCGGGCACTCATCCACTACCTCACCTCGTCCGGGGACCCCCCACCCGTGCCCACCGCCCACAGCGGCTCCGTCCTTTTCATTGAATAAAAGTCCCCTGTGGTGTCCCTGGCACCGTCCGGATCTGTGCTGGGTCACCCTGCCCTGGGACAAAGGGACCTTGGCCCCGCAGGAAGGCTTTGGATGAAACATGTGATGGCAAATAACCGCACCCCTGGCCCCGGCCCCGGCCTGGCCGGTGTGCCCTGCCCTGCCTCCCGCAGCCCTCTCCCCATGACCTGTGCCTGTCCCTACAGCCCAGCCCTGTCCCTACGGCCCCATGGCTCTGTCTCCCGGGCTGGCCCTCTCCCCAGTCTCTGTCCCTGTGCCAAGGCTCTGTCCCCAGGGCGTGCCCCCTGTCCTCATGGCTCTATTCCCACGGACTCTGCCTGTCCCCATGGCTTGGTCCCCAGGCTCCGTCTCGGTCCCCACCCCGCGGCCATTTCACTCTCCCCATCGAGTTTCCCTTTGGCCCCGCCCCTCGTGCGGCCCCGCCCCCACCCCCTGACGTAATTTCTAGGAACCCGCGCTCCTGGAGCCGTCCGCTGGGGGGGCAGGGCCTGGCCACCGCTCTCCGCCAATCAACGCGCAGAACGGGCAGGAGGGCGGAGCCCGCCAGCCTTCCGGGCCCGGCCGCGGCTGTGCTGGGGGGAGTGCGGCGCCGGGGGCACCGGGGGCACCGGGGGCACCGCGTGTACCGAAGGGGTCCCGGGGGCACCGAGGTGGTCCCGGGGGTCCGGTCTGCAGCGGGTCAGGTCTGGAGGGCGCGGGGATCCCTGCTAGGGCCGAGGTGGGAGTGCGGAACCGAGGAGTACCGGGGATACTGGGGGGTCCCATGGGCACCGGGGCATACTGGAGGGGTTTCGGGGGGTCCCGGAGGTTCGTTCTGTAGGGGGTCACGTCTGGAGAGCGCGGGGAGCCCTGTTAGGGCCGAGGTGCGAGCGCGGAAATGAAGGGTGCACGGGTGGGTCCCGGAGGAGTCCTGGGGGCACCGAGGGAGCCCAGCCTGCAGCGGGTCAGGTCTGTCGGGCGCGGAGAGCCCTGTCGGGGCCGAGGCGGAGTAGGGGGATGGAGGGCACGGAGAAGGGATCCCCATTGGGGGTGTCCCCCTGTGGCGGTGTTTAGGGACCCCCCTACCCCGGGATCTCCGCAGGGGGGCGCTGTCTGGGGAGTGACCGTGGGGGTGCAAGAGGGGCCGGAGTTGCGTGCCTCACGGGAGAGGGCTTGCGGTGCTGTGCAGGGAGTGTAAGGGACCCTCGAGACGGGGGGGTGACCCCAGCCCCTGCAGCAGCTCGGGAAACCTCTGCCGCTCACCCCTGACCTCCTGCCCCAGCACAGGGCTGCCAGCCCCCTGCCCAGCCCGAGGCTCTGCAGAGGGTCCCGCGGGGCCACCTGTGGCTAAACCAGAGCAGAGGGTCCCAGGGAAGCACCGTGCGGCAGGCAGGTACATGGTGCCCAGCAGCCGAGGTGTGTGGGCGCTGCTTTCGTGCCCTCCAGCCACGCTGTGGCCGGGAGGGTCGGTGGTACCATCCTGACCCCTCTCCCCTCCCCGTGGCCTCCCAGCATGGCACAGTGGCAAGAGGTGCAGGGCTTGGCCAACCCCTACCTGGAGCAGGTCCATCAGCTCTATGCCAGCGCGGCGCTGCCCATGGCGGTGCGGCAGTGCTTGGCCGCCTGGATCGAGGACCAGGACTGGTAACGGGGGCGGGGCGGGGCGGGGAGGGGGTGTCTGGGGCGGGGAGGGGGTGTCTGGGGCGGGGAGGGCCAGGCCGGTTGCTGAGCCCGCGGTGCCGCAGGCGCCAGGCGGCCGAGCCGCTCTCCTCCCACGGCCGGGTGCTCTTCCACTCCTTGCTGGCGCTGCTGAGCGACCACCTGGGCAGCCCCCGGCTGGGCGATGAAGACTTCATGCTGAAGCACAACCTGCGCAAAGCTCGCCGCGACCTGCAGGTGGGCGTGGGGAACACCCCGCAAAGGAAAGGAGGGGGGGGAGGGGAAGGGGGTGCTGAAGGCCTCTGCGCCGTGCTGACCTCCCCCAGCCCCCCTGCAGGCCGAGTTCGAGGAGTGCCCGGAGCAATTGGCCAACTTGGTTGCCAACCTCCTGCAGGAGGAGCGGAAGATCCTGCGCCTGGGGCAGGCGGTGGGGCAGGTAGGTTAGGGGGGGCGGGGTCTCTCCTCGACCCCTTGCACCCCCTGTGGCACCTGCCAAGCGCTGCCCCTTGTCCTGGCAGGGAGGGGGCACCGTGGCACCCAGCACCCCCCCGGTGAGCGACCGGCAGCAGCAGATCCAGCAGCGCCTGGCTGAGTTTCGCTCTGCCCTGCAGGTAATGCCTCCCCTCTCCCTCCCCCCACCCTGCTCCCAGCCCCCTTGGATCCCGGGGGGGCACTGCCTGGGCATCCTTTTCCCCTTGCCCACCCTCTACCCACCCCTTCCCAGGAGGTCAAGCACACCTTCAGGCACCTCGAGGAGCATCAAGATTCCTTTGACTTCTTCTACAAGCTCCACTACCATCCAGGTCAGGGCCCAGTCCTGCCCACCACGGGGCTGGGAGCAGGGTGGCACTGCCCTGCGCCCCCTCTGACCCCACCCCCTTCCTCCCCACCCCACAGGTGAGGACAGGACCAACGACCCTCACTATGCCCAGCAAGTGCAAGCCCTGCAGGGCAAGCTGCAGATGCTGAACCGGCAGCGGCAGGTGAGGGGCACGGGGCTGGGGGGGGAATGGCACACAGCTCCCCCCACCCCGTGCCCTCCACCTCACTGGAGTGCCCCTCCCCTCATTCCCCCCTTCTCCAGGAGGTGCTGGCGCAGCTGCAGCAGCTTTTGGGGCGCAGTGAGACCCTGAGGGACTTCCTGCAGCAGGAGCTGGAGGCTTGGCAGGAGAGGCAGCAGCGCTCCTGCCTGGGGGCCCCTGTGGACACCAGCCTGCGCCTGCTGGAGGCCTGGTAAGGCTGGGGTGGCACTGGCATGGGCTGGGGGCACACCTTGGTTGGACCCAGAGAAGGGACAGGAGGAGGAGCAGAGGGCTGGAGCTGAGCACAGCCTGAGAGAGTTGGGGTTGTGCAGGCTGGAGAGGAGAAGGCTCCCAGGAGACCTTCTGGTGGCCTCCCAGGATCTGCAGGGGGCTGCAGGAAAGCTGGGGAGGGACTTTGGAGGCTGTCAGGGAGGGATAGGACTGGGGGGGATGGAGCAGAACTGGAAGTGGGGAGACTCAGCTTGGCTGTGAGGAAGAAGTTGTTCCCCAGGAGGGTGGTGAGAGCCTGGCACAGGCTGCCCAGGGAGGTGGTGGAAGCCTCCTCCTCATCCCTGGAGGTGTTTGCAGCTAGGCTGGAGGTGGCTGTGAGCAACCTGCTGTGGTGTGAGGGCTCCCTGCCCATGGCAGGGGGCTGGGACTGGCTGAGCCCTGAGCTCCCTTCCAGCCCTGACAGCTCTGTGATCCTATGACCTTACTGAGCATCCCCTCCCTTTTCTCCCTCCCCCCAATCTTTGCCACCCCCAGGTTCACTGAGCTGGGCAAGGGCCTCTTCCAGCTGCTGCAGCTGCTGCAGGTGCTGGAGGACCTGCGGCAGAAGGTGACCTACAAGAGGGACCCTCTGAAGGCTGAGACCCCCCTGCTGGGGCAGCGCCTGCGGGAGCTGCTCAGCTACCTGCTGCGGAGGTGGGGGGCAGGGGGTGGTGAGGAAAGGCTCAGCAGGGGGAGTTGCCAAGGCGGCTCGGAGACCCCTCCCCGCTTCCCCTTCGGTTAATCCCCTTCCCCGCCCCCCGGCAGCGCCTTCGTGGTGGAGCAGCAGCCCTGCATGGCCAGCGCCGGCAGGCGGCCGCTGGTGCTGCGCACCGGCAGCAAGTTCTCGGCCCGCGCCCGGCTGCTCGTCCGCCTGCACGACCGCAGCCACCGCATGGAGGCCAAGATCCACATCGACAGGTTGGGACACACACCCCTCCCTCCCCCACAGCGGGTCGGGACCCCTCATGGGGCGGGGCGGGACCCCCTCATGGGGCTGTTCAGTCTGGAGAGGAGAAGGCTCCCAGGAGACCTTCTGGTGGCCTCCCAGGGGCTGCAGGGGGCTGCAGGAAAGCTGGGGAGGGACTTTGGAGGCTGTCAGGGAGGGATAGGACTGGGGGGGATGGAGCAGAACTGGAAGTGGGGAGACTCAGCTTGGCTGTGAGGAAGAAGCTCTGCCCCAGGAGGGTGGTGAGAGCCTGGCCCAGGCTGCCCAGGGAGGGAGGTGGTGGAAGCCTCATCCCTGGAGGTGCTGAGGGCCAGGCTGGAGGTGGCTGTGAGCAACCTGCTGTGGTGTGAGGGCTCCCTGCCCATGGCAGGGGGTTGGGACTGTCTGAGCCTTGAGCTCCCTTCCAGCCCTGACAGCTCTGTGGGTCTCTGACTGCTGCTCACCCAGGCAGGTCCCAGTGCTTTGCTTGCCTCTGATGCCTTCTTTTGTCCTGCAGGGATCCCCCAAAGATAAAAGGGTGAGAGCCAAGTGAAGGCTGGATGCAGCAGATGGGCTGGTGCCCCCACCCCCGCCCCTGCCCCCACCCTGCCAACCCTGGGGGTCCTGGACCACCCCCCATGGCCTCTCTCTGCCCCACAGGTTTCGCAAGTTCAACATCCTGACCTCCAGCAGCAAAACTCTGCTGGCAGGGGACAACCCCCAGGAGGGGCTGGTCTGTGACTTCCAGTACCTTGTAGGGACCCCCCAACCCCCCCCCTCCCCTCCCCCACACTAAGGTCTTCCATGAGGCAGGGGAGCAGGGCTGGGACCCCAGCCCAGCCCCAGCCCCTGGTGGGCCTCCCCTGGGGTGACTCTCTGCTGCCCCACAGACACTGAAGGAGCAGAAGGACAGCAGGACAGGCAAGGGCAGCAAAGGCACCAGCGAGGTGGGTGTGGGGCTGGGGGTGGGGGGCACAGGGGTGGGGGGTGGCCCCACGGTGACCCCAGTGCCACCTGTGTGCAGGGTCCCCTGGTGGTGATGGAGGAGCTGCACCTCATCACCTTCACGCTGGCCTACGCCTACCAAGGGCTGGAGCTGGAGCTGGAGGTGAGCTTTGGTTCCTGGGGGCACTGGGAGGGGCTGGGGGGGAGGCCTTGGGGGCGAAGCTGGGGGCTGTCAGCCTCAGCCTCGCCCCCCCCTGCAGACCTCCACGCTGCCCTTTGTCATCATCTCCAACAACAGCCAACTCTCCAGCGCCTGGGCCTCCATCCTCTGGTTGAACATGCTCAGTAGTGACCCTAGGGTGAGAGGGGACACCCCCCCGGACCCCCAGCCCTGCCATCTCCCACCCCTTCTGCTCCTGCCCTGCTCCTGCTGTCCCATCCCTGCTCCTTGCCCAATCTCCTTCTCTGTGTTCCTGACACAGCCTTCTCCTGTCCCCATTCCCTGCCCCATCCCCTGGTCCCTGTTGCACCCCGCTGTGCCCAGCCCTGTCCCCAGCCCTGTCCCCCTCCCCACTAAGCCATCCCCTGCAGAAGGAGCAGCAGTTCTTCTCCAAGCCCCCTGCAGCCCCCTGGCCCCTCCTGGGCGAGGTGCTGAGCTGGCAGTTCCAGAGCGTGGCGGAGCGGGGCCTGAGCCCGGAGCACCTCCTGATGCTGGGCAAGAAGCTCTTTGGTAAGGGAGGTGCCAGCCCCCAACCCTCCCCCGGGCTGGGACCGGAGCCCTGCTGCACCTCTGACCCTGCTCTCACCTCAAAGGCTCCAAGCCATCTCCAGAGAGCACCCTGGCCTGGCACAAGTTCTCCAAGGTGAGCATGGAGCATCCCACCCCACCCTGGAACATCCCACCCTGACCCCATCCCACCCTGACCCCATCCCACCCTGACCCCATCCCACCCTGGAGCATCCCACCCTGATCCCACCCCACCCTGACCCCACCCCACCCTGACCCTATCCCACCCTGACCCCACCCCACCCTGGAGCATCCCACCCCACCCTGACCCCACCCCACCCTGACCCCATCCCACCCTGACCCCACCCCACCCTGGAGCATCCCACCCCACCCTGACCCCACCCCACCCTGACCCTATCCCACCCTGGAGCATCCCACCCTGGAGCATCCCACCCTGACCCCACCCCACCCTGATCCCGTCCCACCATGGAACATCTCACCCTGCCGCCACCCCCCCCACCCCTGCCCCTTCTCCCCCAGGAAGGTTCCTGTGGCTTCTCCTTCTGGGCCTGGCTGGATGCCATCCTGGGGCTGCTGCAGGAGCACCTGAAACAGCTCTGGAAGGCTGGGTAGGAGCAGGGGGGGCAGGGGTCTAGGGGGGGCAGGGGGCAGGGGTCCAGGCTGGGGCTGAGGGTCTCTCTCTGCCAGCCTCATCCTGGGCTTCGTGAGCCGCAAGCAGGAGCAGAAGCTGCCGGGCAGGGGTCAGGGGGAGCAGGGGTTCAGGGGGAGCAGGGGGGCAGGGGGCAGGGGGGCTGGGGGCAGGGGGGGCTGGGGCTGAGGGTCTCTCTCTGCCAGCCTCATCCTGGGCTTCGTGAGCCGCAAGCAGGAGCAGAAGCTGCTGCGGAGCTGCCGGGCAGGGACCTTCCTGATCCGCTTCAGCGAGAGCGTCCTGGGGGGGGTGACCTGCACCTGGGTGGAGCACCCCGAGGGCGGTGAGTCTGCCCCCCCCGGGCCCCTCCCCTGCCCCCCCGGGCCCCTTCCCCCCCAGCCTGGCACCCAGCCTGGCGCCCACCCTGCCTGCTGTCCCCCCCCAGGGCCCCCGGTGTTCCAGGCGGTGGATCCCTACACCGCAGCCGACCTGGCACACCTGGCACTGCCAGACATCATCCGAGACTACCAGATGCTGGCAGAGGAGAACGTCCCCGAGAACCCTCTCAGGTTCCTGTACCCTGGCACTGCCCGGGACGAGGCCTTGGGGCCCTACTACAGCCGGAGACAGGAGGGTATGGCACGGCCTGGCACGGCATGGCGCGGGCCAGCAGCGTGGCACAGCATGGCACAGCATGGCATGGTGTGGTGTGGCACTGCATGGCACAACAGCATGGCATGGTATGGCACTGCATGGCACAACAGCATGGCACAACAGCATGGCATGGTGTGGCACTGCATGGCACAACAGCATGGCACAACAGCATGGCATGGTGTGGCACTGCATGGCATTGCATGGCACAACAGCATGGCATGGTGTGGCACTGCATGGCATTGCATGGCACAACAGCATGGCATGGTGTGGCACTGCATGGCACTGCATGGCACAACAGCATGGCATGGTGTGGTGTGGCACAGCATGGCACAGCTTGGCATGGGGCGGGTGCCTGCCAGCCCCTCTGACCTCCCCCCTGTGTCCCCAGGGGACCTGCTGGAGCAGCAGAAGTACCTGAAGCAGAGGCTGATCCATGTGTCCTCCAGGTGAGGCCTTCCTGCTCCCCTGGGACACCATGGCAGGGCCACCCCTGCCCTGCCCCTGCCCCAGGCCGTGCCCCAGCCCCAGCCCATGCTCCTGACCCCGATCCAGAGCCTGCCCATGCCCCAGGCTGTGCCCCAGGCCGTGCCCCAGCCCCCCTGCCTGTCCCTGCAGGCATCCAAACGAGCTGTGGAAAACAGAGAAGGAGTTGGTGGCTGCCACAGAGGACCTGGAGACACTGCAGCTGCAGCCTGGTGGCCTGGGGACACAGGGGCCTCCTGGCCTGGCATCACCACAGCCTGGCAGTGTGGGCACCCTGCAGGTCACACCTGGCAGCGTGGGCACCCTGCAGCCTGGGAACATGGGCACCCTGCAGGTCACACCTGGCAGCGTGGGCACCCTGCAGCCTGGGAGTGTGGGCACCCTGCAGGTCACACCTGGCAGCGTGGGCACCCTGCAGCCTGGGAACATGGGCACCCTGCAGGTCACACCTGGCAGCGTGGGCACCCTGCAGCCTGGGAGCGTGGGCACCCTGCAGCCTGGGAGTGTGGGCACCCTGCAGGTCACACCTGGCAGCGTGGGCACCCTGCAGCCTGGCAGCGTGGGGACCCTGCAGGTCACACCTGGGAGCGTGGGCACCCTGCAGGTCACACCTGGGAGCGTGGGCACCCTGCAGCCTGGGAACATGGGCACCCTGCAGGTCACACCTGGAAGTGTGGGCACCCTGCAGGTCACACCTGGGAGCGTGGGCACCCTGCAGCCTGGGAGTGTGGGCACCCTGCAGGTCACACCTGGGAGCGTGGGCACCCTGCAGCCTGGGAGTGTGGGCACCCTGCAGGTCACACCTGGAAGTGTGGGCACCCTGCAGGTCACATCTGGGAGCGTGGGGACGCTGCCAGTCATAGCCACCAGCCTGGGGATTCTGCAGGTCACCCCTGGGAAGTTGGGGACCCTGCAGGTGATGTCTGGGAGCCCGGGGGGGACGCTGCAGCCCTCAAGCCCAGGGACACTGCAGGTGCTGGCCACAGGCTTGGGGACACTGACTGCAGACCCCCAAGGCCTGGAGCCAGCACAGCCACTGCAGGTGGGGTCTGGGGTCTCAGAGATGCTTCCAGCAGGGCTTGGGAGCCTGGAGTCACAGCTGGTGCTGCAGCTGCTCCCCGAGGGCCAGGGGATGCTGCAGCTGGGACCAGGAGGTTTGGGGACCCTGCAGGTGCTGCCCACAGGGGTGGAGGTGGTGCAGCAAGGGGGACCCCAGGACCAGGGCACACAGCAAGTGGGAGGCAAGGCTGGGGAGCCAGGAGTGGTGCTGCAGCTGCTCCCTGACGGCCAGGGGACCCTGCAGCTGGCACCAGGGGGCTTGGGGATGCTGCAGCAGGTGGGAGCTGGGGGCGCAGGGCTGCTGGTCCCCGAGGAGCAGGAGGCACTGCCGGCAGAGCCCAGGGAGCTGCAGCCCCTGCCCGGGAGCTCGGAGCTGCTGGGGCTGACCTCGGAGGCGCTGCAGGCTCCGGAGCTGCTGCCCGACATGCTGGAGGCCATGGACAGGGGCCTGGGGGGGCTGGCAAGTGAGTGTGGGGGGCGGGCTGGGCTGGGGGTGGGGACAGAGGGGCCCCCTCGGCACTGACCTCTCCGCCTCCCCGCAGGCAGCGCTGCCCTCCTGGACCCCCGCGACCCCTTCCTGCCGCAGGCTGAGGACGTGGCCCTGCCCCCGGTCCGCTCCCTCTTCAGCGCCGACTTCCCCCAGCTCCACATCAACGCCAACGACTTCCAGTGACCCCCTCCCCCCCCGCCCCCACTCCCCCTCACGCTGTAAATAAACCTCTTTGCCCCCTCCCCCCGCTGCCAAGCCGTGCCAGTCGTACCCAGGGAAGCCACTCGGTCTCCTTCGGACCTTTATTAGAAACTCAGATAAATTACGGAGCCTGGCACATAAATAACCCCCGGGGAGGGGGGAGGGGAATAAATAATTGGGGGGAGGGTGGGGGGAGGGCTCAGTGGGTGCTGGCGCTGTGGGTGAAGACTCTGCTCATGATGGCAGCAAAGGACTGGAGCCGCTGGAGTGCCCGGCGCTGCAGCAGGGGCTGTGCCCAGCTCTCGCTGGGTGCCAGGGCGGGTCGGGGGGGTTGGCCGTGCTCCTGCTGCAGGGAGAGCGGGGTTAGGGGTGCCCCTGGGACCCCCGGGCACATCCCTTGGCACCCCAGGTTGAGCCGGGCACCTCTGGGACCTCTGCACCCCGAGACCCTCGGGCACCCCTGGGATCACTGAGCACAGCCCCCCAGCACCCTTGGGCATCCCTGGGACTCCTCAGCACCCCCGGGACCCTCGGGCGCCCCTGGGACCCCTGAGCACAGCCCCCCAGCACTCTTGGGCATCCCTGGGACTCCTCAGCACCCCTGGGACACTTGGGCACCCCTGCTTGGCCCGGGCACCCCTGGGAGCTCTGTGTGCATCCCTTGGCACCCTGAGACACTCGGGCACCCCTGGGACCCCTGAGCACAACTCCCAGCACCCCTGGGACCTTTGGGCACCCCTGGTTGACCCTTGGACACCTCTGGATGCGTCTCTTGGCACCCTGAGACCCTCGGGGCATCCCTGGGAACCCTCAGCACGCTCTAGGGATAGGGTTAGACCCAAGGTCAGAGCAGGAGCATGAGGCCACCCCCAAAGCTCTCCCAGTACTTCCCAGCACGTCCCAGCTCCCTCACCTGGACGAGCCCCAGCAGCTGGTCCAGCGCAGCCTCCAGGCGCGGCAGGCGGCGGGCGGTGAAGATGTCGGAGCCCAGCAGGTCCCGGTAGTGCCGCAGCCCCTGCAGGATCCGCCGCAGGCAGCGCTGCGGGGCGGCAGGTGGGGGGGTTAACTGGGGACCCTCCTCCACACCCCCCCCCAGCATCATCCTGGGACCCTCCCGGCACTCCCAGCACCCTTGGGAACCCCGGGCACGTCCCTCGGCGTCCCTGGGAACCTCCGGCGCCGCTGCGAGCCCTGAGCGTGACCAACAGCACATCTGGGACACCTCTGGGCACAGCTGGAAGTCCATAGCAGCCCTCGGACCCCCGGGTACACCCCTCAGCACCCCACGGACCCTTGGACACCTCTGGGTGCCCCGGACACCTCTGGGACTTCTGCACACATCCCTCAGCACCCTGAGACCCTTGGGCAGCCCTGGGACCCTTGAACACAACCCCCCAGCACCCCGGGGACCCCCTGGGAATCCTCAGCGCCCTGAGACCCTTGGGCAGCCCTGGGTGTCCTGGATACCTCTGGGACCTCTGTACACATCCCTCAGCACCCTGAGACCCTCGGGCGCCCCTGAGAGCCCCCAGCACTCCTGGGACCCCTGAGCACATCCCCCAGCACTCCTGGGGTCCGCAGACTCTGCAGCCCCCCCACCCCCGAACCCCCCAGTACCGTGTTGTTGGTGTCCAGCGTGGAGGGGTCACAGGCATCGCTGCAGCGGATCCGGGGGGGCCAGTTTTTGGGGTCCTCCTCGATCAGGAGCGTCTCGTCCTGACGGCGGGGCTGGGGTCAGCGAGGTCCCCCCATCCCCTCACCTCCCGCCCCGTCCCCGGCTCCCCGCACCCTGGGGCATCCATCCTGCCGGGGTGCTCTGCACCCTCCGAGCCCCGCAGACCCCCCGGCTGAGCCCCTCCAGCACTCACCAGGATCTGATGCGGCTCTTTGAGGGTCGCCACCAGTTGCAGCAGCTCCCGGGAGAGGCTCCTGCAGGCGGCCCAGTCGGGGCTGGAGACCGGGACGGGAAGCAGAACCGGAGCCGGCGCGGATGCCGCAGGAGACGGCAGCAGCAGCAGCGGCAGCAGCGGGAGGCAGAGGCAGAGGCAGAGGCGGAGGTGTGGTGCCATGGCCGGTTGATGCTTCCATCGGTGCCGCCACCGAGCTTTTATGGGGCGTCGGCAGGTGGGGAAACCCCGGGGCAGGTGGCACCCGCCCCCCGTTACTGCGAAATCGCCGCCTCCCTCGAAAGAAGAACTGATACCGGGCCGGGGTCCCCGCGCTGAGCCCCGCCGCACCCGGCCCCGGACAGGACACGACAAGCAGGAAAACCCAGGGCAGTTCCTGGTGGCTCCGCGCCCGAGAGAGCCGCGGCGGCGGCGGCAGCGCCGGGACCGGCATCGGGACACCCCCGCCTGATGCACCTGAGCCGCACCGTCCCACCAAGCGCACCGGGGAGCCCGGGCGGGGTGGGACTGCCCCGGAGCCCAGTGGTGTCTCCCCGGTGTGTCCCCCTCCCTGGTGTCCCCTCGGTGTCCCCAACCTCCCTGACTTTCTCCTCCACCGCCTCTCGTTCACACCGGGAAATCGCCCGAGACGGCTCCGGCAGCAGGGGCCCGGAAGGGCTTCCTCTGTCCGAGGGGTGTCCGGGTCCCCGGTGTCCCCCACGGGACCATCAGTCCCCCGCCGGGCTGTGCTGCCCGCGGCTCCGCAATCGCGGCGGCCTCGAAGGGGCGGCTCCGGCGTTTCCCACCCGCTCCCAGCGGGGCTGCCCCTGGCCTTTCCCGGGCTCACGGCCACGAACCGTCCGTGCCTCGGCACCGGCGAGCTAGGGGCACCTGCTCCCTGCCCCTGGCGTCGTATTCCCGCTGGATTTGGGAGGAGGAGGACAGCTGGGGGTCCCGGGGGTGGTGGTGGTGTGTGTGCTCAGCACCGTGCGCTGCCCCGAGGACACCACGGTGCCCGCAGGACCCGGCGGGGCTGTCCCACGGTGGACCCCGTGGGATACAAACGGCCACCGTGGGACAGCAGTGGTCGTTAGGGGGCATTTAGGGACACTCTGAGATCCCCGCGGGGTGCCAGAGGACACTGTGCGAAACCAGTGGGCACGGTGACATCCTGTGGGACACTGTGGGTCCCCGTGGGGCGCTAGAGTCAGCGTGGGACACTTTGAGAAGACTCTGCATGACACCAGTGGGCATGATGAGACCCCCGTGGGACACTCTAGGACACTGTGGGATATGGTGGGGTGGCAGGGGACAGCAGGGGGCATTCTGGGGACACTTTGGGACCCCGTGGGATGCCGAGGAACAGCAGGGGGCATTGTCGGGCTTTTGGGGACACTTTTGGGGTCCCATGGGGCACTGTGGGATGCCCGCGGACACCCGTGGGGCACCCACAGAGATCACTCGAGCCTCAGGGGGTCCCGAAACCCTCTTCGCCCCTGGGATTCTACCAGCGCCTCCCCCTTTCGCCGCGAAACGGCCACTTTGAGCTTTTTGTCCCCTCGGCCGCACCGTCCGGGCCGCCATCCGCCGCGCCGCTTAGTCCCGCCTTACGCAGGCGCTGATTGGCCAGCTCCCACGGCTCCGCGCTACCATTGGTCCGCCAGCCCTGGGGCACGGCCCCGGTTTACCGGGAGCGCGGTTGCCATAGAGACAGCGGGAGGGGCGGCGGCGGCGGCCTCGGGCCCGGCCGTGGCAGCACAGCGGGACGAGCCCGGGAGCGCGGCCCCGGCGGGGCTCAGCCCGCGGCTGCTCGGTACCGGCGAGCTTGGGGGGCGGGCAGTGGGTACCGGCGGCACGGGCCGCGCCGCACCGCACCGGGCCGCGGGGCACTGTGGGATGCTTGGCCGAAGCGCGGGAGACTGGGGGTAGCCGCTCTGGGCGCGGGGAACGGGAAGGCCCCATAGAGAGCGCGGCTCGGGCCGGGCCTGGGCTCCCCACTCCGTGTCCGGCCCCGCCCGGTGCCGCCGCTAGCAGCCGCGGGGCCGCTGTGGGGCCGCGGAGATAAAGAAGGAGGCGGGAGCGGAGCTGGCGCCGTGCCGCCCGCGGGGAGCGGGCTGCGGTGAGGCGGGGGGCGGGCGGCTGCTCGGGGCTGCCGGTGCGGGGAGGCTCCCGGGGGGCTGCCGGTGTGGGGAGGCTCCCGGGGGGCTCCCGGGGCCCCTTCCTGGGGGGCTGCCGCGGGGCCCCTTCCCGGGGGGCTGCCGCTCCTGATGGGGCTCGGAGCGTGTCCCGGCGAGGCGCTCCGGTGGTCCCGGCGGGGGCTCGGTGCCGTCAGGATCCCAGCCGGAGCCCCGCGCCGCCGGTTCTGGGAAGCGGGGTCCCGCTCCTTCTGGCCCGCCCGCTGAGTTCCGTTTCTCTTCCTCGGGCAGGCGCCGGTGTTTTTCGCCATGAACTTTGACGGCCTTGACCCTTCCCTTGCCGAGTATGCCCCTCCCCTGCACCCGGCGCTGGACCCGGTGCTCGACCCCCACCTCAACCCCAGCCTGCTGCAGAACGTGGAGCTGGACGCCGAGGGGGTGCCCCTGGAGGGCATGGCTGTGCCCGAGTCGGTGCACCTGATGGAGGGCATCTACAGCGAGCTGCACACGGCCGTCTCCGAGGTCGGGGTGCCTGTGGCTGTCTCCCATTTCGACCTCCACGAGGAGATGCTTTGGGTTGGGAACCACGGGGTAGGTGCCCAGGTGGGGGGAGGGAGGGTTGGGAACCACGGGGTAGGTGCCCAGGTGGGCAGAGGGGCAGGGGGAGGGTTGGGAAGCACAGGGCAGGTGCCCAGGTGGGCAGGGGGAGGATTGGGAAGCACAGGGTAGGTGCCCAGGTGGGCAGAGGGACAGGGGGAGGGTTGGGAACCACGGGGTAGGTGCCCAGGTGGGCAGGGGGGCAGGGGGAGGATTGGGAAGCACAGGGTAGGTGCCCAGGTGGGCAGAGGGGCAGGGGGAGGGTTGGGAAGCACAGGGCAGGTGCCCAGGTGGGCAGGGGGGCAGGGGGAGGATTGGGAAGCACAGGGTAGGTGCCCAGGTGGGCAGAGGGGCAGGGGGAGGGTTGGGAGGCACAGGGCAGGTGCCCAGGTGGGCAGAGGGGCAGGGGGAGGGTTGGGAGGCACAGGGCAGGTGCCCAGGTGGGCAGAGGGGCAGGGGGAGGGTTGGGAAGCACAGGGCAGGTGCCCAGGTGGGCAGAGGGGCAGGGGGAGGGTTGGGAAGCACAGGGCAGGTGGGCAGGGGGGCAGGGGGAGGGTTGGGAAGCACAGGGCAGGTGCCCAGGTGGGCAGGGGGCAGGGGGAGGGTTGGGATGCACAGGGCAGGGGCCCAGGTGGGCAGGGGGGCAGGGGGAGGGTTGGGAAGCACAGGGCAGGTGCCCAGGTGGGCAGGGGGGCAGGGGGAGGATTGGGAAGCACAGGGTAGGTGCCCAGGTGGGCAGAGGGGCAGGGGGAGGGTTGGGAGGCACAGGGCAGGTGCCCAGGTGGGCAGAGGGGCAGGGGGAGGGTTGGGAAGCACAGGGCAGGTGCCCAGGTGGGCAGGGGGCAGGGGGAGGGTTGGGATGCACAGGGCAGGGGCCCAGGTGGGCAGGGGGGCAGGGGGAGGGTTGGGAAGCACAGGGCAGGTGCCCAGGTGGGCAGGGGGGCAGGGGGAGGATTGGGAAGCACAGGGTAGGTGCCCAGGTGGGCAGAGGGGCAGGGGGAGGGTTGGGAGGCACAGGGCAGGTGCCCAGGTGGGCAGAGGGGCAGGGGGAGGGTTGGGAAGCACAGGGCAGGTGCCCAGGTGGGCAGAGGGGCAGGGGGAGGGTTGGGAAGCACAGGGCAGGTGGGCAGGGGGGCAGGGGGAGGGTTGGGAAGCACAGGGCAGGTGCCCAGGTGGGCAGGGGGCAGGGGGAGGGTTGGGATGCACAGGGCAGGGGCCCAGGTGGGCAGGGGGGCAGGGGGAGGGTTGGAAGGCACAGGGTAGGTGCCCAGGTGGGCAGAGGGAGGGTTGGGAACCACGGGGTAGGTGCCCAGGTGGGCAGAGGGGCAGGGGGAGGGTTGGGATGCACAGGGCAGGTGCCCAGGTGGGCAGGGGGGCAGGGGGAGGGTTGGGAAGCACAGGGTAGGTGCCCAGGTGGGCAGGGGGGCAGGGGGAGGGTTGGGAGGCACAGGGCAGGGGCCCAGGTGGGCAGGGGGTTGCTGGGGTCCCCCAGTGCTTTGGGGTCAGGCCAGGCTGGTTAGTCCTGCCCAGGCTGGGCCTGTCCTGCCTGGAGGGGGCTGCTGAGCCTTGGAGCACAGAGTTCTTGGTGTCCCCCCCCAGTGCCTCAGCTGCCCTGACCCCGAGGGGCTGCAGGGCGCTGCGGTTCCCCTCCCTGCCCGCACGGGAGAGGGCTGAGCGGTCTGCGTGGAGGGGGGGCAGGAAGGGCTCCTCCTCAGCTGGTGCTGGCACCCGGGGGGGGCTGGGCTGGGTGCTGAGGGGGGGCTGGGTTTTGCAGGGCCATGCCACCTCCTTCTTCGGGCCCACCCTGGAGCGCTACTCCTCCTTCCAAGTCAACAGCAGCGACGACATCCGCCAGATCCAGAGCCTGGAGAACGGAGTCCTCTTCCTCACCAAAGCCAACCTGAAGTACCTCTCCCGGGGGGGCCTGATCATCTTTGACTACCTGTGAGTGCCCTCACCCCTCCCTGGGCAGCTCTCCTGCCCTGGAGGCTTCCCAGCCCCCACCTGGATGCCTTCCTGTGGGCCCTGGGCTCCCGCTCTGCCGGGGAGGTCGGGCTTGGGATCATCGAATGGCTCAGGGCTGGAAGGGACCCCAAGGAGCAGCCAGCCCCAACCCCCCTGCCATGGGCAGGGACACCCCACACTGGATCAGCCTGGCCAGAGCCTCATCCAGCCTGGCCTTAAACACCTCCAGGGACAGGGCCCCAACCACCTCCCTGGACAACCCATTCCAGGGCTTCACCACTCTCATGGGGAAGAACTTCCTCCTCACCTCCAGCCTGAATCTCTCCACCCCCAGCTTCATTCCATTCCCCCTAGTCCTATCACTGCCTGATCTCAGTCCCTCCCCAGCCTTCCTGTAGTCCTCCTTCAGATCCTGGAAGGCCACAATGAGGTCACCTTGGAGCCTTCTTTTCTCCTGAAGAGGCTTGAAGACCTCCAGAGGTCCCTTCTGAGCCCTAACAGAGGGATCCTGAGGTGCAATGGTTTAGGCTCTGGCAGTGGAGGCTTGGACTGGATGCTCTTTGGAGGTCCCTTCTGACCCATAACAGCCTCTGATCCTGGGGTGGAATGGTTTAGGTTGTTGAAAAGGTCCTTGGAGGTCCTCCAGTTCCAGCCACCCTGCCCTTCCCTCCCTCATCTTGCTCGAGGCCTCGTCCAGCCTGGCCTTGAACGCCTCAAGGGCTGAGGGTGGACCTTCTGCTGCTTCCCCTCTGCCTCCTGGAGCTGGGCAGGGGGGTGAGGGCTGCCCTGTTCCTTCTCCCCCCTAGCATGGAGGAGTCTGAGGACATGCACAGCCTCCTGCTGACCGACAGCAGCACGCTGCTGGTCGGGGGGCTGCAGAGCCACGTCCTGGAGATAGACCTCAACACCGTCCAGGAGACACAGAAGGTAGAGCCAGGCTGCTCCTTGTCCCCCTCCTGGGCAGAGCCAGGCTGGCTGCTGCTCCTTGTCCCCCTCCTGGGCAGAGCCAGGCTGGCTCCTGCTCCTTGTCCCCATCCTGGGCAGAGCCAGGCTGGCTCCTGCTCCTTGTCCCCCTCCTGGGCAGAGCCAGGCTGGCTTCTGCTCCTTGTCCCCCTCTTGGGCCTTGCAAATGCTTTGCCCTGGGGCTCACCCCTCCCCTTTCCACCCCTCCCCTTTCCACCCCTCCCCTTTCCACCCCTCCCCTTTCCACCCCTCCCCTTTCCACCCCTCCCCTTCCCCCCCAACCCCATCCCCTTCCCCCCACCCCTCCCTCCCTCCATCCCCTCCCCCCCCTGCCTCCCTTGCAGTACACCGTGGAGCTCCCTGGCATCACCATCCTCAGGCAGTCCAATCGCTTCTTCTTCTGTGGCCACACCTCAGGCAAGGTAAGCCCCAGGCTGCTGCTGGCTCAGCTTCTTCCCCTGTCAGGCTCTGGCCTCAAGCTGCCAAGCCTCTCTCAGGCTCCCCAGGGTGCTGCTGGGGGGTGGGACAGCCCCAGCCCCCCCTGAGGCCTGCCCTCCCCGGCAGGTGTCCCTGCGGGACCCGCGCAGCTTCGCGGTGGAGCACGAGTTCGACGCCCACTCCGGCAGCCTCTCCGACTTCGACGTCCACGGCAACCTGCTGGTCACCTGTGGCTTCTCCAGCAGGATGAATGGCCTGGCCTGTGACCGCTTCCTGAAGGTCTATGACCTGAGGATGATGAGGGCCACCACCCCCCTGCAGGTCCACATCGACCCTTCCTTCCTGCGCTTCATCCCCACCTACACCTCCCGCCTGGCCATCATCTCCCAGACAGGTTGGTGAGGCCTCAGCCTCCGCCCTGCTGCTCTCCCCTGCTCCCTCCTGGCACCTCCCAAGCTTGGGGAGCTGGGGTTGGGCAGGCTGGAGAAGAGAAGGCTCCAAGGAGACCACCCTGGGGCCTGCCAGGAGCTGAAGGGGCTCCAGGATGGCTGAGGAGGGACTTGTGCATCCTGGAGGTGCCAGGGTGAGGTGGGATGGATTGGAGCTGGAAGAGAGGAGGTTGAGACTGGAGAGGAGGAAGAAATTGTTGAGAGTGAGGGTGGGGAGAGACTGGGACAGGTTGCCCAGGGAGGCTGTGGCTGTCCCCTGCCTGGAGAGGGGTTCAAGGCCAGGTTGGATGAGGCCTTGAGCAGGATGGGCTGGGGGGAGGTTGGAGGTCATCCAGTCCCTGCCCCCTTGCCATGGGCACCAGCTCATGGAGGTCATCCAGTCCCTGCCCCCTTGCCTTGGGCACCAGCTCATGGAGGTCATCCAGTCCCTGCCCCCTTGCCTTGGGCACCAGCTCATGGAGGTCATCCAGTCCCTGCCCCCTTGCCATGGGCACCTGCTCATGGAGGTCATCCAGTCCCTGCCCCCTTGCCTTGGGCACCTGCTCATGGAGGTCATCCAGTCCCTGCCCCCTTGCCTTGGGCACCAGCTCATGGAGGTCATCCAGTCCCTGCCCCCTTGCCATGGGCACCTGCTCATGGAGGTCATCCAGTCCCTGCCCCCTTGCCTTGGGCACCAGCTCATGGAGGTCATCCAGTCCCAGCCCCCTTGCCTTGGGCACCAGCTCATGAAGGTCATCCAGTCCCAGCCCCCTTGCCTTGGGCACCAGCTCATGGAGGTCATCCAGTCCCTGCCCCCTTGCCTTGGGCACCAGCTCACGGCTGGGGGGTTGGAACCGGACGACCTTCAAGGTCCCTTCCAACCCAGCTCCCTGCCCCTCTGAGCGTGCCCAAGGGCTCCCAGCCTGTGCCAGCTTGCTCTGTGCCCCTCCTTGGGCAGGTCAGTGCCAGTTCTGCGAGCCCACCGGCCTGGCCAACCCAGCTGACATCTTCCACGTCAACACCGTGGGGCCGCTGATCATGACCTTCGACGTCTCGGCCAGCAAGCAGGCCTTGGCCTTTGGGGACTCTGAGGGCTGTGTCCACCTCTGGGCCGACTCCCCTGAGGCCACCTTCAACACCTACTCCCGGGAGACCGACTTTGCCCTGCCCTGCATGGTGGACTCCTTGCCCCACCTGGACTGGAACCAGGACCTGGTGCCCCTCTCGCTCATCCCCATGCCGCTGCCCGGCGATGCCCTCCTCTCCGACTGGCCTGCTGCCAACTCTGCTCCTGCCCCCAGGTAGCTTCCCAGCCTCTCCCACAGGGCTCCTGGTAGAGCTCTCCTCCTCCTTGGGGCCTGGGGAGCAGGAGGGCAGCTCTGTTGCTGCCTTCCCTTGTGTGCTACTGCTGCTCTCCCTTCCCCTGGGTGCTGCTCTCCCTCCCCTCCTGGCTGCCTGCTGGTGCTGCTCTCCCTCCCCTCCTGGCCTGCTGCTCTCCCTTCCCCTGGGTGCTGCTCTCCCTCCCCTCCTGGCCTGCTGCTCTCCCTTCCCCTGGGTGCTGCTCTCCCTCCCCTCCTGGCTGCCTGCTGGTGCTGCTCTCCCTCCCCTCCTGGCCTGCTGCTGCTGCTCTCCCTCCCCTCCTGGCCTGCTGCTGCTGCTCTCCCTCCCCTCCTGGCCTGCTGCTGCTGCTCTCCCTCCCCTCCTGGCCTGCTGCTCTCCCTTCCCCTGGGTGCTGCTCTCCCTCCCCTCCTGGCCTGCTGCTCTCCCTTCCCCTGGGTGCTGCTCTCCCTCCCCTCCTGGCTGCCTGCTGCTCTCCCTTGCCCTGGGTGCTGCTGGGCATGAGCCAGTGGTGCCCAGGTGGCTGAGCAGGGCACCAGCAGCCTGGCTTGGAGCAGCAGTGCTGTGGGCAGCAAGAGCAGGGCAGGGATTGGCCTCCTGCAGTGGGCACTGGGGGGGCACAGCTGGCAGCCTGGGGGCAGCCTTGGGGCTCCTCAGGGCCAGGAGGACTTTGAGGGCTGCAGCAGGGCCAGGGAAGGGCAAGGGAGCTGGGGAAGGGGCTGGGGGAGAAGGCTGGGAGGGGTTGAGGCTGGAGGAGAGGAGGCTGAGGGAGACCTTCTGGTCTGCTACTTGCTGGAAGGAGCTTGGTACCGGGGGGGGGGTTGGGCTCTTCTGCCAGGACCAGGGGACAGGATGAGAGGAGCTGGCCTCAGGCTGCCCCAGGGCAGGCTCAGCTTGGCCATGAGGAACAACTTCTGCCCCTTGAGGGTCATCCAGGCCTGGCCCAGGGGGGTGGTGGATTCCCCTTCCCTGGAGAGCCCCGCGGTGGAATTTCCCCCCTGGGGTGCAGGGATTTGGGCAGGCCTGGAGCTGGTGGGGTTGGAGAAGACCTTTGTGAGCCTGGAGGGGTCCTGGGCTGCCTCAGCCCAGAGCTGCTCCTTCCCTCTGCCGCTCCCCGCCCCGGGGGCTCAGCACCGCTGCCCTGCTGCTGGCTGTGGCCCAGGGTGCTGGAGGGGGCTGTGGAGGGAAGCCTGGGGAAGGCTCCAGGCCCCAGGCCCTGCTGTGCTGCTTTCCAGGAGAGCCCCTCCGGTGGACCCCGAGATCCTGCGCACCATGAAGAAGGTTGGGTTCATCGGCTACGCCCCCAACCCCCGCACCAAGCTCCGCAACCAGGTGCCTGAGCCCCCCAGGGGGTCGTGCAGGGGAGGGGGACACCCTGCCAGCTGGGCTGCAGGGCCTGGGCCTGCTGGCAGGGCAAGGTGGGAGGTGCCCAGCCGGTGCCCTCCCGGGGAAGCACTGCTGGCTCCCCCCTGCCCCGCTGCCCCCTGCCCCAGCGGTGAGTCCCTGGCCGCAGGGAAGGTGCTGGAGCCTGGAGCAGGCCCTGGGGGGGTCCCAATCCCTTCTGCTTTGTTCCTGAGCCTGTTCCAAGGCAGCAAAATCCAGGAGGTGCTGGGCTGGGGCCTGCTGCTTCTTCCAGCACAGGCTTCAGCCTCTTTTCCTCCCTTCCCTTCCCTTTCCTTTTCCCTCTTGCCCTTCCCTCTTGCCCTTCCCTCTTGCCCTTCCCTCTTGCCCTTCCCTCTTGCCCTTCTCTCTTGCCCTTCCCTCTGCCCTCTCAGATTCCCTACAGGTTGAAGGAGCTGGACACTGAGTTTGACAGCTTCAGCCAGGTGCCCGAGTCCCCGATCGGCCGTGAGGAGGAGCCACATCTCTACAGGGTGGCCAAGAAGTACAGGAAGGTGCTGACCTCCTGGGGCAGAAGGAAGGGGCTGCCTGGGGGGGCCCCAGACTGGCCTGGGCCAGGCTGAAGAACCTGGGTCTGGGGGTGGTGGTGGGGCCCAACCTGCTGCCTGTGGCTGTGTTGGGAGCAACCTCTCTGTGCTGGTGCCCTGGGCAGGGCTGTGGATGACCTCCATGGGTTCAGGGAATGGGCTGGGGGAAAAGAGACCTTGAAGATCATCCAGTTCCAAGCCCCCTGCCATGGACAAGTGCCTGTGGCAGAGGGGTTGGAAGTGGGAGGTCTTCAGCCTGCCCCTAGCCCAGGTTGCTGAGGGCCTCATCCAACCTTGGCCTCTCCTCCCCCCTTCAATCCCTTCCCTCTCCCTGGCTCCCTGCTCTAGGTCACCATCAAATACTCCAAGCTGGGCCTGGAAGATTTTGACTTCAAGCACTACAACAAAACCCTCTTTGCAGGGCTGGAGCCTCACATTCCCAATGCCTACTGCAACTGCATGATCCAGGTGGGACAATCCCAGCCCAATCCCAGCTCCCCCCTGCCCTGGGGCCCAGCTCCTGCTTCCCAGCTTCCCACATCCCTGGGGCCCAGCTCCTGCTTCCCAGCTTCCCCCAGCCCTGGGGCCCAGCTCCTGCTTCCCAGCTCCCCCCCCAGCCCTGGGGGCCAGCTCCTGCTTCCCAGCTCCCCCCAGCCCTGGGGCCCAGCTCCTGCTTCCCAGCTCCCCCCCAGCCCTGGGGCCCAGCTCCTGCTTCCCAGCTCCCCCCCAGCCCTGGGGCCCAGCTCCTGCTTCCCAGCTCCCCCCCAGCCCTGGGGCCCAGCTCCTGCTTCCCAGCTCCCCCCAGCCCTGGGGCCCAGCTCCTGCTTCCCAGCTCCCCCCCAGCCCTGGGGCCCAGCTCCTGCTTCCCAGCTCCCCTCCAGCCCTGGGGCCCAGCTCCTGCTTCCCAGCTCCCCCCCAGCCCTGGGGCCCAGCTCCTGCTTCCCAGCTCCCCCCGAGCCCTGGGGCCCAGCTCCTGCTTCCCAGCTCCCCCCAGCCCTGGGGCCAGCTCCTGACTGCTCCCTCCCTGCCAGGTGCTGTACTTCCTGGAGCCAGTCAGGTGCTTGGTACAGAACCATCTCTGCCAGAAGGAATTCTGCCTGGGCTGTGAGCTGGGTTTGCTCTTCCATATGTTGGACCTGTCCAGAGGAGACCCCTGCCAGGTCTGTGTGGGGCTGGGAGCCTGGAGCAGAGCAGCCCCAGAGCTCCTGCTGAGCATTGTTCAGATCCCCCAAGGGCTGGGGGGCAAGGGGCTGGGGCCAGACTCCGCTCAGTGCTGCCCAGGGGCACAAACTGAGGCTCTCAGGAGGAGAAACCTCTTTGGTGTGAGGCTGCTGGAGGCCTGGCACTGCCCAGGGGGGTTGTGGAGTCTCCTTGGGGGGGGAAGCTTCCATCGTGGCCCTGGGCAAGGCGCTGGGGGTGCCTGGGGGGGGGTGGGGTGAGCTCCAGAGGTCCCTTCCCCCCCCAGCAGGGCTGGGGTTCCTGGGGAGTGTCAGAGTGATGTCAGAGGAGCTGGGGGGGTGGCAGCAGGAAACTCCTCTTGGCTGAGCTCTGCTGCTCTTGCTCCATCCCCAGGGCAGCAACTTCCTGAGGGCTTTCCGCACCATCCCCGAGGCCTCGGCCCTGGGGCTGATCCTGGCTGACTCTGACGAGGCCACAGGGAAGGTGAACCTGGGCAGGCTGATCCAGAGCTGGAACAGGTTCATCCTCACCCAGCTGCACCAGGAGACCCAGGAGCAGGAGGGGCCCCAGGCCTACCGAGGGGCTGGCAGCAGGTGAGGAAGCTGAGGGAGGAGGAAGTAAGCTGGGGGGGAAGGTTGCTCTGCAGCAGGCAGCACAGAGCCCTGCAGGAGCTGTGCTGCCCCAGGAGCTCTCAGCCCATGGGCAGCCTGGGCTCTGAGGGGGAGGCAGGAGCCTCTGCCACTGCTCAGTGTCACCACCAAGGTTGGAAGAAACCTCAAAGCTCACCAGGTCCAAGCTGTCCCCACAGCCCTCGTGGCTGAGCCACATCCAAGCCCCTCCTGAGCCCCTCCAGGGATGGGGACCCCTGGGCAGCACATCCCAAGGGCTAACAACTCTTTCTGGGAAGGACTTTCTCCTCACCTCCAGCCTAAACCTTCCCTGGCACAGCTTGAGACTGTGTCCTCTTGTTCTGGTGCTGCCTGGGAGAAGAGCCCAAACCCCACCTGGCTGCAGCCTCCCTGCAGGGAGCTGGAGAGAGCAAGAAGGTCTCCCCTGAGCCTCCTCTGCTGCAGGCTGAGCAACCCCAGCTCCCTCAGCCTCTCCTCGCAGCCCTGTGCCCCAGACCCCTCCCCAGACCCCTCCCCAGCTTTGTTGCCCCTCTCTGGACACCTTCCAGCAGCTCAACCTCCTTCCTACCCTGAGCAGCCCAGAGCTGGACACAGGACTCCAGGAGTGGCCTCAGCAGTGCTGAGCACAGGGCAGGATGAGCTCCCTGCTCCTGCTGCAGGCCAGGCTGCCCTTGGCCCTCCTGGCCCCCTGGGCACACTGCTGGCTCCTGTTCAGCTGCTCTCCACCAGCACCCCCAGCTCCCTCTCTGCCTGGCAGCTCTCAGCCCCTCTGCCCCCAGCCTGCAGCCCTGCCTGGGGTTGCTGTGGCCAAAGTGCAGCTCCTGGCCCTGGGAGCTGCTCAGTGCCATCCTGTTGGGCTCTGCCCCCCTGCCCAGCTCCCTCTGCAGAGCTCTTCTGCCCTCTCCCTGACCAACCTCTGCCCCCAGCTTGGGGTCAGCTGCAGATGTGCTGCTGACTGACTCCATCCCCCCTCCAGATCATCAATGAAGATATTGATCAGGCTGGGGCCCAGCACTGCTCCCTGGGGCACAGCCCTGGTGCCTGGCTGCCAGCTGCTGTGGCACCATTCACCACCACCCTCTGGGCTCAGCCTCCAGCCAGCTCCTGACCCAGCTCAGAGAGCTGCTGTCCCAGCCAGGGGCTGAGAGCTTGGCCAGGATTTGGCTGTGGGGCAGGGTGGCAAAGGCCTTGCTGAGGTCCAGGCAGACTCCATCCACAGCCTGCCCCACAGCCTGCCCCACAGCCACTCCTCCCCACATCCACCTCTTGCTGCTCTCCTCTCCTCCTCCTGCTGTGGCCTTTGGGTTGTGAGTGCCCTGCCCTGCAGTGGCTCTGCTGGGCTTGGCAGGCCTTCAGCTGAGGCCTGTGGGGGTGATCCACCTAGCCACCCCCCCTGAGCACCTCCTGTGTTCCTCCTGATGTCTTCTCCCTTGCTGCAGCTTTGCTCTGTGCCTCCCTCTGCCTCCTCCATGCTGTGTCCTCCCCCCGGGGGGTTGCTGCTCCACAGAGGCTTGGAGGTGGCCCTTGGAGCCATGGTTTAGTTAGGCAGGAGGTGTTGGGGGGGAGCTGACAGGTTGGCCTGAGGGTCCCTGAGGTCTTTTCCAGCCTTCTTGACTGATTCTGTGATGTTCATCCAGGGGGGGACAGGAGGGGGAGGGATGGGAGGTGGTGGAGGAGGAGAGGTTTAGCCCTGGAGGTGGAGGGCAGGGAGGTTGTGGAGGTGTCCAAGAAGAGAGACCTTGGAGGTGATCCAGGTGCCTGAGGAGCACCCAGGGGGGGCAGGGGGAGGAGCATCTGGTTCCAAGCCCCCCCTGCCCCTGGGCCCTCACCCAACCTCCCCTTGAGCCCCTGCAGGGAGGCTTCAGCCACAGCCTGCCCGGGCAGCCTCCCAGCTTCCATCCTCAGGGCTTCCTGCCTCCTCCCCTGCTGGAGCCTGCCTGGCTCCCTGCTGACAGGCAGGGCTCTCTCTGCTCTGCCCTGCAGCAGCTTTGGCTCCCCAGGGGGCTCTGTCATCGGGCAGCTCTTCAGCTGTGAGCTGGAGAACTGCAGCATGTGTCGCTGCGGCCAGGAGACCGTGCGGCTCTCCTCCACCCTGCTCTTCACCCTCTCCTACCCTGAGAGCACAGGTGAGGGGCTGGGGAGGGGCTGGGGGGGCCTGGGGGGGAGCCACGGGGGGCAGCCACCCCTCAGCCCAGGGAGGAGCTGCAGGCAGAGCCAACCACTTGGCCCAGCTGGAGCGAGGGGGCACAGCTCTGGCAGCTGGCAGCTGGAGCTTGGAGCCACCACTTGGCCCAGCTGGAGCGAGGGGCACAGCTCTGGCAGCTGGAGCTTGGAGCCACCACTTGGCCCAGCTGGAGCGAGGGGGCACAGCTCTGGCAGCTGGCAGCAGCAGTGAGAAGCTTTGCTGTGCCCTGGGGCAGCTCTGAGCCTTCCTGCTGGTTGCTCTGGCTGCAGGGTTTTGGGGGGGGGTTTGCCCTCCCTGGGGGTTCCCAGCCCAGGGGGGAGGATGTGGAAGGCCTTGGGGGTGGTGATGCTGAGCTTGGGCCCTGCAGAGAAGCCAGGCCAGGCCTATGAGTTTGCCCAGGTGCTGAAGAGGAGCATCTGCCTGGAGCAGAACACCCAGGCCTGGTGTGAGAACTGTGAGAAGTACCAACCCACGGTGAGCCTGGGGCTGGGGGGGAAGAGGGGGGCTGGGGGGGGCTGGGGGGGGGAGAGTCGGGGGGGGGCAGGGAGCAGCTCATCCATCTCCCTCTTGGAAGGCAGCTTGGAGGTCATCTGGGTCCAGCCCTTTGCTCTGGGCACCCGGGGGGGAGGAGGTGGAGGAGCACCCAGGGGGGAGGTGGAGCCTTGGATGACCTTGGAGGCCTTTCCCAACTGAGCCAAACTTGAAGCCTGGAGCTGGCTTGGCATGAGGAGGAAGCTCTGCAGGTGGAGGAGGGGGAGGGGGAGGGGAGGAAGGTGGCAGCCCCCACCTGTCCTGGCCCTGGGGCTGGGGTCCTGGCCCTGGGGCTGGGGTCCCAGCTGCTGCTCCTCTGCCCAGGTTCAGACCAGGAACATTCGCTGCCTGCCTGACGTCCTGGTCATCAACTGCGAGGTCAACAGCTCCAAGGAGGCAGACTTCTGGAAGACCCAAGCTGAGGTGGGCTTTGAGGGGGGGTTGGGAGGGGAGGAACACCCTTTGGGGGGTCCCCCTGCTGCCCTCCAGGCTTTGCTGTGTGGCCCAGGTCCTGCCCAGCTGCTTGGGGGTGCCCTCCAGGGTCTCCTGCTCCCCAGCCAGGTTTGCTGTGCTCCCAGAGGACACCTCGGTGGCTGTGGCCTGCTCCTAGCTGGGGCAGACCAAAGCTCTCCTGCTGCCATCCCCCTGGGAGCCAGGGGCAGCTTGGTTGGGGTCCCCTGGCTCTCCCTCTCCCTGGCACCAGCTTCCAGGGTCCTCCTTCTAGCCTGGCTGGCCCCAGCCTGCCCCAGGCTGACCTTCCCCCTGTGTCTCGTTGCCAGTTTGCCTTCCAGAGAGCCATGATGAAGAGAGGAGGCTTTGAGCTCCCCAAAGGCAAAGAAATCTCCCTGAGGGACTGGTAGGTGACAGCTGCTGGGGGGGGACACCTCCTCTGCACCTCAGAGAGCTCAGAGGCTGTTTCCCACCCGAGGTGGTGAGCAGCCAAGCTCCTCCTGGGCCCTCCGAGGGCTCAGCCTCCTCCTGCTCACCCTGGCTGGGGGCTGGGCCCAGAACCCCTTCAGCTGCCCTCTTGCTCCACCTCTCAAGCCCACAGCATCCTCCCCTCACCCCTCCTCAGGTGGTCCAAGGCCCCAGGGCCGTGGCTCAGCCCAACCTGTGCCAGCTTTGGCTTCTCCATCTGCCCTGGGGGGGAGGTCCAGGGAGTGGGGAGGTGGAGACCCTGCCTTGGATGACATCTCCTGGCTCCAGCCCACTGCTGCTTGCTCCATGTGAGCCCAGAGGGTGGTGGTGAATGGTGCCAGAGCCAGCTGGCAGCCAGGCACCAGTGGTGTGCCCCAGGGAGCAGTCCTGGGCCCTGTGCTCTTCAACATCTTCATTAATGATCAGGATGAGGGCATTGAGTCCATCAGCAGCAAATGTGCAGCTGACACCAAGCTGGGGACAGGAGCTGAGCTGCTGGAGGGCAGAGAGGCTCTGCAGAGGGACCTGGGCCCTCCCCTCCCCTCTCTCCTCTCTCCTCTCCCTGCAGGAAGGAGCTGGGGAGCCCCAGCCCAGGGCATTCCTACCCTGCTGTGGAGGAGCTGAAGAACATTTGGATCCCCCATGCCATCAAGATGAAGCTGAGCAAGAGTAAGGAGCTGGATGTCTGCAACTGGAGTGAGAATGAGGAGGTAAAAGCTGCTGAGATGCTGCTGGGGCTCCATGGAGGGGGTGGGGGGGAGAGCAGAACTGCAGAACCTCGGTGTGGGCCCAGAGGCTGTGAGGATGGCTTGGGAGCTGCCTTGGTTGAAACCTCTGGTCTGGTGGTGAGACAGCAGGCCTGGGGCTTTGGGTTAGAGGAGGAGAAGAGGCAGAGCTGAGCTGGTTTCCCCCTGCTCCCTCCTCCTCCTCCTGGGGCTGCTTCCTCCTGCAGCTGGGCCCAGGTGATGACCCTGACTCTGTCTACATCTACGACCTGATGGCCACCGTGGTGCACATCCTGGATCCCCGCACCGGGGGCAGCTTGGTAGGACACATCAAGGTGGGAGAGACCTACCACCAAAGGAAGGAGGTGAGAAGCCTGCTGGGGGGGGTGGGGGGCAGCTCCTGCTCCCCTGGGTCCTGCCCTGCTGAGGGCAGCTCCTCCAGGCCTCCCTCTGGCATCCATTCCTGGCTGGAGTTGGGGAGCATCCCTCGTGGGCCCAGCAGCCGCTTGGGCACCTGGTGGGGAGGGAAGGGCTGGGCTGGAGGAGCTGCTCCTGCTGGGCTGGAGGAGCTGCTCCTGCCAGGCTGGCTCAGGCTGGTTCCTCCTGGCCAGGGGCAGGTTGGCAGCAGGCCCCTGTGCTGCCAGGTAAGGTCTCCTCCGAGGCCAGGCTGGGGCTGGCTGGAGGCTGCCGATCAGCTGGGTGGCACTGGGTGATCTTTGAGCTCCCAACCCAAGGCACTCTGTGATTCTGCTGCTCTGGGCAGTCCTGGTGGAGGTGCCCAGGGCAGGAGTTCCCAGGGTGTGCCAAGGCTCCAGCCCTGGCTCTTTTTCTCTTGCACCTCCCCGGAGTTTTGGGCAGGGACTGCGCCCACCCAGCCCCCGAGGGCTTCAACGTCACCGCCCAGGCCGGCAGGGATTTCCCCTCCCGGCGTCCCAGGCAGGGTGGGAGTCCCCACATGGCACTGGCACACCCTCCTGGGCCTGGCAACTGGGCAGAGGACTCATTGCCCCCACCCAGGGGGTGCCCCTAAGGCGGTGTCTCTTCCCCCACCCCCCCCTCCAGGGAGTCACCCACCAGCAGTGGTATCTCTTCAACGACTTCCTCATCGAGCCCGTGGACAAGGTGAGCTCTGGGGGGGGGGGGGCATGCCCTGGGGGGGAGGGCAGGTGGGGAGAGCCCACTCTGGGCTGCCCCTGGAGCCCCTCTCCCCCCTGCCCTGCAGTGTGAGGCAGTGCAGTTCGACATGAGCTGGAAGGTTCCGGCCATCCTCTACTACGCCCGCAGGAACCTCAACGCCAAGTACAACCTCGTCAGTGAGTGCCTGGGGTGGAAGTGGTGGTGGTGAGGACAGCCTGGGGACACTGCCTGCCTGCCTGCCTCACCCTCCCTTCCCTTTTTCCACCCCTCCCTCCCCTCCCCCAGTCAAGAACCCCATCGAGGCCAGCGTGCTGCTGGCGGAGGCCTCCCTGGCTCGCAAGCAGCGCAAGTGCCACGCCACCTTCATCCCCCTGATGCTGAGCGAGATGCCCCAGCCCGGGGACCTGGTGGGGCTGGATGCTGAGTTTGTCACCTTGAATGAGGTCAGGCCTGCCCCCCCCAGCCTTGGGATGCCCCCCTGGGCCTGCCTGCCTCGGGCAGGGCTGAGGGGGGGAGGTGTTGGCCCTGCAGCAGTGGCGTGGGGCAGCAGGAGCCAGGAGGGGGTTGAGGGCTGCACTAGGGCTGGACCAAGGGCAGGGGAGGTGGGGAAGGGGCTGGAGGACAGCTGAGGGAGCTGGGGGGGGGGTGTGAGGCTGGAGAAGGGGAGGCTGAGGGGAGACCTCCCGGTGCCCAGCTCGGGGAGGGCACAGCTGGAGTTGGGCCAAGGAATCCACCAAGAGCCTGGCCAGGAGCAGGGCAGGAGCTGTACCCCCCTGGAGTGGGCACTGGGGAGGGCACAGCTGGCAGCCTGGGGGCAGGCTGGGGGCTCTCACTCCAAGGAGGGCATTGAAGGCTGGAGGAGGGCCAGAGAAGGGCAGCCTGGGCCTGTCCCTGCTGCCTGCTTGGGGGGGGTCAGACTGGATGCTCTTTGGAGAGCCCTTCCAGCCTGGGCCTGTCTGGGGAGGAGCAGCTGAGGGAGCTCTGGGGGGGTTGAGGCTGCAGGAGAGGAGGCTGAGGGGAGACCTCCTGGCTCCCTGCAAGTGCC
Organism: Melanerpes formicivorus; assembly: GCF_026170545.1. Lineage (NCBI taxonomy): Eukaryota > Metazoa > Chordata > Aves > Piciformes > Picidae > Melanerpes > Melanerpes formicivorus. Next base: position 121,866 of record NW_027142751.1, on the reverse strand, counting down.
TGAGAGGAGCCTGCAGCCAGGGGGGGTTGGGCTCTGGGGCCAAGGGCCAGGACCAGAGGAGATGGCCTCAGGCTGCCCCAGGCCAGGCTCAGCTTGGCCCTGAGGAGAAAGTTCTGCCCTGGAAGGGTTCTGCAAGCCTGGCCCAGGCTGCCCAGGGAGGTGCTGGTGGAGTCCCCAGCCCTGGGGGTGTTTCAGGTGTGGTGCTGAGGCCTTTGGTGCAGAGTTGGGGCGGACCTGGGAGGCCTTTGGCCAAGGCCAGCCCAGCTGCCCTGACCCCCAGCTGCCCCTGGGCCCTGCAGGAGGAGGCTGAGCTGCGCAGCGACGGCACCAAGTCCACCATCAAGCCCAGCCAGATGTCGGTGGCCAGGATCAGCTGCGTGCGGGGCCAGGGCCCCAACGAGGGAGTGCCCTTCATTGATGACTACATCTCCACCCAGGAGCAGGTGCCAGGGCCCCTGCCCAGCCCCCTGCCCCTGCCCAGCCCCCTGCCCCTGCCTCCCCCCTTCACCCTGCCACCCCCCTTTCACCCTGCCCCCCCTGCACCCTGCCACCCCCCCCCCCACCCTGCCACCCCCTGGAGGGGCACCCCCCTCTACCTACCACCCCCCAAGGGGTACCCACCCCCACTCCCTGCCACCCCACCCAGGGGCATCCCCCCTCTTTACCAGCCCCCAGAAGGGCACCCCCCCTCTCCCTGCCACCCCCTCTCTGCCACCCCCTCTCCCTCCCCCCCCCCCCCCCCGCGGTGCCAGCAGGGGGAGGCCCTCCCGAGCCCCCCTCCCGGTGCCCCTTGGCAGGTGGTGGATTACCTGACCCAGTACTCAGGGATCAAGCCCGGGGATCTGGATGCCAAGATCTCCTCCAAGCACCTCACCACCCTCAAGTCCACCTACCTGAAGCTGCGCTTCCTCATCGACGTGGGGGTGAAGTTCGTTGGCCATGGGCTGCAGAAGGACTTCAGAGTCATCAACCTGATGGTGACAGCAGCGAGCCCCTGGCCCCAAGGGGGGCTCTGGGTGGGGGCTGGCACCAGCAGGAGCCTCTCCCTCTCTCTCTCTCTCTGCTTCCCAGGTGCCCAAGGACCAGGTGATTGACACAGTCTACCTCTTCCACATCCCCAGGAAGAGGATGATCTCCCTGCGCTTCCTCGCTTGGTACTTCCTGGGTCAGTGGCCAAGCCCTTGGGAACCACAGGGACACAGAAGGGGCAGGGTTGGAAGGGACCCCAAGGGTGAGGCAGTGCCAACCCCCCCCCTGCCATGGGCAGGGAGCCCTTCCACCACAGCCACCTCCAGCCTGGCCTTCAGCACCTCCAGGGCTGAGGCTTCCACCACCTCCCTGGGCAGCCTGTGCCAGGCTCTCACCACCCTCCTGGGGAACAACTTCTTCCTCACAGCCAAGCTGAGTCTCCCCACTTCCAGTTCTGCCTACCCCCCCAGTCCTATCCCTCCCTGACAGCCTCCAAAGTCCCTCCCCAGCTTTCCTGCAGCCCCTGGGAGGCCACCAGAAGGTCTCCTGGGAGCCTTCTCCTCTCCAGCCTGCACAACCCCAACTCTCTCAGGCTGTGCTCAGCTCCAGCCCTCTGCTCCTGCTCCTGGCCCTGCTCTGGACACCTTCCAGCCCCTCCAGAGCCTTCCTGGAGCAGAGGCTGCAGAGCTGGCCCCAGAGCTGCAGCTGTGGTGTGAGCAGAGCAGGGCTGGGGGGCAGGGGGAGAGTTGTTTGAGTTCTTTCAACCCACCAAGTCCTGGCAGGTGACACCTCCTGGTGACACTCCCTGGTGACTCCTCTGATGGAAATGAGCCCCCAGCCTTACAGCTCCATGAATCACTCCCAGGCCTGGGGGGGGTGTGGGGGAATTGGATTGTCCCTGTCAGTGCTCCCTCAGAGCTCTCTGCTCCTCCTCTTGGCCCTTCTCTGGACACCTCCCAGCACCTCCAGCTGCCAGAAGGGGGCAAGGAGCAAGCCAGGGGCTGGAGCTGTCCCCCACCAGCTCTTTTCCCTGACCTACAAGTTGGGGGGGGATAAAAAACTCTCTCCCCCCAGACCTGAAGATCCAGGGGGAGACTCATGACAGCATCGAGGACGCTCGGACGGCTCTGCAGCTGTACCGCAAGTACCTGGAGCTGACCCCGCAGGGCACAGAGCCTGAGGAGTTCAGAAAGGTTGGACCCTGGCACAGCAGCTGGGGGCAGCTGCCCCTGGGGGCGTGGGGCAGCAGGAGCCAGGAGGGGGTTGAGGGCTGCACTAGGGCCAGACCAAGGGCAGGGGAGGTGGGGAAGGGGCTGGAGGACAGCTGAGGAGCAGCTGGGGGAGCTGGGGGGGGGGGGGTTGAGGCTGGAGAAGAGGAGGCTGAGGGGAGACCTCCTGGCTCCCTGTGCAAGTCCCTGAGAGGAAGCTGGAGCCAGGGGGGGTTGGGCTCTCCTGCCAAGGATGAAAAGAGCAGAAGAGGAGATGGCCTCAAGCTGTCCCCAGGGCAGGGTCAGGAGCAATTTCTGCCCCTTGAGGCTTGTCCAGGCCTGGCCCACGCTGCCCAGGGCAGTGCTGGAGTCCCATCCCTGGAGGGCTTTCGGTGCCCAGAGGCTGTGGTGCCGAGGGCCAGGGCTTGGTGGTGTGCTGGGGGCAGGGCTTGGGCTCCAGGAGCTGTTCCAAGCCCAAGGCTCCTGCGGTGCCCAGGTGCTGAAAGGTCTCTACGAGAAGGGCAGGAAGATGGACTGGAAGGTGCCGGAGCCGGACAGCCAGAGCAGCCCCAAGCGTAAGGCAGCCCCGCAGCCCCCCGCGCCCCCCAGCTGTGCTCCCCCTGCCCCCTCACCCTGCCCTCTCCCTGCAGACGGGGCCGTGTACCCCCCGGTGCTGGCCCTGTGAGCGGCAGCCCCGGGACCCCCTGACGGAAGTGGACGCACAAGAAACTGGAACCAGCAGCGGCGACTGAGCTGTTCTTGACCCTGCCCGGGGCCCGGCGCCCCGGGACTCCCTCTCTCTGCCGGTGTCCCTCCCCCCGTGACTCGCCCGCCGGCCCGGGCGCCCCCATAAAGCAGCCTCCGACAGCCGCGCTGCCGTCTGCTCCTTGGCTCCAGGGCTGCGGGGTCAGGCAGCGGCGCTGCGGGGTTAGGCAGCGGCACCGCGGCCGCGGCAGGGAAGAACCGAGGCCAGCGCTGGAGGCAGCGCAGAGGCCACAGCAGGGAGCAGCCAGACCGCGGCGGCCGCCGGGCGCACGGCGGAACCCGGGCGGGGGGCGGGACCACAGCACGGTGTGGGCGGGGCTACGACAGACCGCGCCCCCTCGGAGCGAGCGCCACGCGGCCTGGGGCTGCGGGGGCCTTGCGGCTGCCCCCGGGCTGCCCGCGGCGCTGCCTGCGTCCGGGACGGCGCCGCCGCGGGCCCAGCAGCCGGTCCGACCGGTCCGACTCGTTCCGCCCGGCCGACCGGTTCGTCCGCCGGCCTCTCCCGGGGGTCTTCCGCCGCGGCGGCTCGGGCGGAGGGGCTCGCCGGGGCAGGCGGAGGCGCGGGCAGCCCGGGGGAGCGGGACGGGAGAGCGGCGCCGTACGGGGGGCTCCGGACCGGACCGTGCCGAGGGGGAGGGCTCTGGGGGGGCTGCGAGAGCCGCCTGTGAGGAGGGGAATCCGTAGGGGAACTCCGGGTTCGACCCCATCGGAGTGGGTTCCACGGGGTCCGGGGACGTGGCCTTGTAGGAAGCGCAGCTCCGTAGAGGACTCTGCGTGGGGAGGGGGCTCGGGGTGGGGGGCTCGGGGGGGCGGTGTCTGGCATCGACCTTACAGGGCAGGGAGCTCTGCAGGGAGCTCTGCAGGGGACTCTGGGCTGGATTTGGCAGGGGGTGTGGGTGCTGGACTCGACCCTACAGGAGTGGGTTCCACAGGGGGTCGTGGATGTGGTCCTGCAGAGAATGGAGCTCCCTGTGGGACCCCCTGAGAGGGGAGGGGGCTCTTCATGGAGGGGAGCCTGAGGGGTCCAGGGGCACAGCCAGGCCCTGTCAGGGATGGGGCTCAGAGAGGCTCTGGGGGGGGGGTGGAACACCACAGGCGATGCCCTGTGGGGGCCAAGCGGGGGCCGGGGTCTGAGGAGGGGTCAGGACCTGGGGACCACCAGCGCTGGAGCTGCCCCTGCCCGCAGGTCATCAGCCAGCGGTGGAGCCGTGAGGATGAAGGGCCGGATCCCCCCCCGTGCTCGGCGCGGCCCTGGCCCTGGCCCTGGCTGTGCCAGCCTGTGCCCGCCGCAGCCAGGACCTGCACTGTGGAGGTGCGGGGTGGGGGACAGGGTGGGGACAGGGCCGGGGTGGCCCTTGGGACCTCTTTGCCCTGTGCCTGCTGCTTGGGGCCGGGCAGATGCTGTGCGAGGGCCGCGGGGCGCAGCTGGGCTCCGCACTGCCGGTGGTGCCCGGTGGTGCCGGTGGTGCCGGTGGCTTTGGGCAGTGCCAGGGGTGGTGCGGGCAGGGCAGTGCCAGCCGGTGGCGCCGGGAGCTCGGCAGCTGTGTCCCCTGCAGCCTGCAGGGCGCTGGTGGATGAGCTGGAGTGGGAGATTGCCCAGGTGGACCCCAGGAAAACCATCCAGATGGGCTCCTTCCGCATCAACCCTGATGGCAGCCAGTCGGTCGTGGAGGTGAGGTTGGCACCGGGCTGGCACCGGGCTGGCACCGTCCTGGCCGGCTGCAGATGCTCTGGGAGGGCTGAGCCAGCCTCATCTCCCTCACCTGCCTCCCCCTGTGGCACTCCCAGGGTGCCCCTGGAGGTGCCAGCCCCTCTCCTTGCTGCTCCCTGGCACTCCCAGGGTGCCCATGGGGGTGCCAACCCCTCCCCTGGCTGCTCCCTGGCACTCCCAGGGTGCCCCTGGAGGTGCCAGCCCCTCTCCTTGCTGCTCCCTGGCACTCCCAGGGTGCCCCTGGAGGTGCCAGCCCCTCTCCTTGCTGCTCCCTGGCACTCCCAGGGTGCCCCTGGAGGTGCCAGCCCCTCTCCTCACTGCTCCCTGGCACTCCCAGGGTGCCCATGGGGGTGCCAGCCCTCCCCTGACTGCTGCCTGGCACTCCCAGGGTGCTCCTGGAGGTGCCAGCTCCTCTCCTCGCTGCTCCCTGGCACTCTCAGGGTGCCCATGGGGGTGCCAGCCCCTCTCCTTGCTGCTCCCTGGCACTCCCAGGGTGCCCCTGGAGGTGCCAGCCCTCCCCTGGCTGCTGCCTGGCCCTGCTGAGCCTTGCCGCTGCCCCAGGTGCCCTACGCCCGCTCGGAAGCTCACCTGACGGAGCTGCTGGAGAGGGTCTGTGAGAAGATGAAGGACTATGGGGAGAAGGTGGAGCCAGGCAGCCACAGGAAGAGCTATGTCCGAGTGCTCTCCCAGGATGGGACCAGGATGGAGCTCTCCGGGGTCAAAATCGACGGCGACGTGGCGGCCAGCCTCAAGTTCGCGGTGCGTGAGGGCACAGAGCCGGCTGGCACCGCCGGGGGGGAGCCACCCTGGGGGGCAGCTGGGGGGCTTGGAGGGGTGGAATGGTGCCACAGCAGCTCCTGGCTGCTTCCTTGAGTCCCTCAGTGCCCCCAGCAGCTCCTGGCTGCTTCCCTTGGTGCCTTGGTGCCCCCAGCAGCTCCTGGCTGCTTCCCTTGGTCCCTCAGTGCCCCCAGCAGCTCCTGGCTGCTTCCCTTGGTGCCTCGGTGCCCCCCAGGCACCAGGTGTCCCCCAGCAGCTCCTGCTTGCTCCTTCCTGGCGGTTGGGGGGAGGGGGCCGCTCCTGGGCTGGTGGGGGGTGGGCTCTGGGTGCCCCCTCCTTGCTGGTGGTGCTGAGCCCCCCCAGCTGCTGCCCTTGCAGTGTGAGAGCATCGCTGAGGAGTACGAGGATGAGCTGCTGGAGCTGCTGTCCCACGAGACCCAGAACGTCAAGGACCGGCTCTGCAGCAAGCGCACCGGTGAGGCGGCTGTGCCCGGCTGTGCCATGCTGTACTGGGCCGTGCCAGGCCGTGCCAGGCTGTGCCAGGCTGGGGAGGGGCTCTCCCTCTGCCCTGCTGGCTCGTAGCACCCCAGGAGCTGCCAGCCCAGGGCAGGGAGGATGTGGAGGAGCTGCAAGGCCTTGGAATCCCAAAGTGTCTTGGTGCCCATGGAGCAGCCCCTCCCCTGCAGCCCCCTCCCCTGCTGCCCCTCCCCTGCTGCCCCTCCCCTGCAGCCCCCTCCCCTGCTGCCCCCCCCGCTGCCCCCCTCCTGCTACCCCCCTCCTGCTGCCCCCCTCCTGCTACCCCCCTCCTGCTGCCCCCCTCCTGCCTCTCCCACTCCTGCAGCCCCTCCCCTGCAGCCCCTCCCCAGCACCCTGCTGCCCACAGCTTGCTTTGGGTCCAGCACCCTGCCCTGCTCCACCCAGGGCTCCTGGCACAGCCAATGTGGGCACTCCCCCCCGGCATCCCCCTCCCCATGGGGCTGTTTCCAGCTTGGCAGCAGCAGGGTCAGGGCCTGCCAGGACCTTTGCCCTCCTCTGAGGTGGCAGTGTTCGGTGTGGGCACCACGGGGTTGTGCCAGTGTGGATGCCCTGTGGACCTGGGATGGGCCAAGAAGGAAACTTCCCTTCTCCAGGGGCATCCTGGGGGATGCTCCCAGGGCTCAGCCTGGCCCCAGCTTGGCACAGGCTGTGCCAGCAGCTCTGTCCCCCCAGGACCAAGCGAAAGGGAAGCTCCTGTGTGCCCTGGCACAGCTCGCAGCTGCCAGGGGCAGGGTGCCACGAGACTCTGCGTGCCCTGAGGGCAGTGCCCCCCCTCTTGTCGCCCCCAGACCTGTGTGACCACGCTCTCCACATCCCTCATGATGAGCTGTGACCCAGGCAGCAGCCCTGGCTGCCTCTGGAGGACGCTGCCCACCCTCAGCGGTGGCCTCGTGGGACCAGGAGAGCGCCGAGCTGCGGCTGGCCCTCACCTCGGGGCCTGGCTGCTCCCCTGCTGCACACCGAGGGGGCTGTGGAGCTGGCAGCGATGCCCCAGCCTGCTGCTCTGCTCCTGATTCACTGCAGCCCTGGTGCTGGGGGCACCGGGAGGCTGGGGGGCACTGGGATGCTGGGGGCACCGGGACGTCCCGGGGACGTTGCAGGAGGCAGGCTGCCCCCCAGGGACGTTCCTCTGCCCCTGCCGGGGGGGCACTGCGGGGGGCACACCAGGGCAGAGGGGCTGGGGGGGTGGGCCCTGCACAGGCAATAAAGGGGCTGCGTGGTGGTCGTGCCCAGGGCCGGTCTGGCTGCTGTGTGTGGAGGAGGGGGAGGGCGGTGGCAGCCCTGCGTGTCCCTGCCTGTCCCCGGGGTGCCTCAGGCTTGTGGCTGCTGTCCACATGCTCCAGCTGCCCTTCGGCAGCCCTGGCAGAGCGCCCACCACGGGGGCACCGGGTGGGTCGGCGCTGGCTGGCGCTGGGCGCCCTGTGCCCGGCCGGGGCAATGCCCTGGGGTCAGCAAGGACGATCGCCCCGCCCTGCCCCTGGTGCCACCGCCGAGCCGGGGCAGCGGCGACCTCCACGCAGCCCTGCGGTGGGGTGAGCGGTGACGTCACGCCCCGCCGGATGACGTCGCTGCCCCCGGTGGCCTCGCGGTGACATCACCGGGCTGCCCCGCGCCGCGGGTGCGCCGCAGCCGAACCGCCGGCGGGGGCGGGGCTGGGGCGGGAGGGGGCGGATGGGTTCGGGTGGGTGGCAGACGGCGGCATGACGCCACGCACTGCGGGCGATGACGTCACGCGAGGAGCCGCGTCTGTGCCTCATCTCCCCGCGCCCTCAGAGCAGGCGAACGCGGCGGCCGCCTGCAGCGGGGGTCCTTCGCCTCATGGCGCTTTATTTGCATGTCCCCGCCCCCTCCTGCGAGGGGCAGCCAATAGCGAGCGGCTTGATCCCCATTGAGGCAGGGCTGGGGGTGGGGCTATACTAATGAGCATCGCGCGTCTCGCCCCGCCCCGCCTCCGCCGCGCTCAGGAAGCCCCCGGACGCCGCCGCCGCTCGCTCCGGTCCCGCTCCCGGCCCCGCTCCCGGCCCTGCCCTGCTCCGCTCTAGCCCGCCCCGCTCCCGGTGCCGCCATGACGCTTCTCGCCGCCGGTAGCCGGGCGGCCGCGCGCCTTCGCGGGCCCAAGGTGAGGCCCGGGCCCGCCGCGCCTTAAGGGGGCGATGCCGCCGGTGGGGGTAGGGGCAGGGTGGGCTCTGTCTGTTGGGAGGGAGGGGGGGGCCCGGTTCTTAAAGGGGCCGCGCCGTGGGGAGGGCGGGGTGGGGGTGGGTGGGGCTGTTTAAGGCTCCGCAGCATCTGTGGGGAGGGGGCGCGGGGTCGCGCGCTGCAGCCGCAGCACGTGGTGGGCACCGGCGCCGCCTCTGCCGGGAGCGGCGGTAACGGGCGCCGGGGCGGGGTGTGCCCCCCCCGCCCTCCTTCCCTTGTTCTCGCTGCTCGGTCGGGGCTGGAGGGACCCCAGGCCCCTCTGGCACACCGGGAGGGCTCGGAGCCCGGCCCCGGGGCTGCTCGTCCTGTCTCACCCCCCCGGCGCCTGGAGGCTTCCTGCCCTGCGGCTTCCCCGCTGCGGGGCTGTGCTCCCCTGGGAGGGCCCTAGGCCAGCCCCGGTGGGCCCTCACCGGGCAGCACCGGCAGCGAGAGCACGGGCAAGGGGGGGGGTGGGGTTCCCCCTTCTCCGCTCCCCGCCCTTCACGGCGGCCCGGTGCCGTAGAGGACAACGGGGTCACGGGCGAGGGACCCCCTCCCGGCCCGGGGCTGTGCGGGGGGACGGAGGGGGGCGAAGTGTCCCGGGGAAGGGGGGAGGTCGAGCAGCGGTGCGGGGCTGGGGCTGGCCCCGGGACACATCGCCGCCACCGCTCTTGCCCCCGCCCTGCCCGCAGCCCCCGGCCCGTTAGCCTTGGCCGCGGCCCTCGGCGTTTCGTAACGGCCGCTCCAGCGGCGGTATCGACCGGGCGTTATTTTGGGCTGCGGGGTCGGGCCCCGCCGTGTCCCACTTGGCTCCGCTGGCCCCCGAGGCTGGGCATCACCCCGGTAACCGGGGCCAGTCCCCTCTCCCTTCCCCCCACTCGTGTCCTAATCCCGACCTGCCGCCGTCCTCCTCCTCCTCCTCCTCTCCCCGCGGCCTCAGCTCCCGTTACTCCCGGGGGAGCAGAGGGGCGTGGGCTCCTGTACCGACCCCCAGCTCCAACCGGGGTGGTTGGTTGGGGGGCGGAGGGGGGGGGGGGCGGAGAGGGGCCCGCAGCTGCCCCAGCCCCGGTGTCCGCTGTCACCGCCACCACGTGTGACCTTGAGGCGGTGACAAGCGGGACGGACCCAGGAGGGTCCCGCACGGCCGGGGGGCGACACGGGAGTGGGAGGGGGGTGAGAGAGGCTGCGGTGGGGCCCCGGTGGGGGTGGCTGCGGCCACCTTGACCTTGTGCTTGCTGCTGCTGTCCCCAGCGTCCCCTTCGGGGGTGCCGCCTGTTGCTGGGGGGGGTGGGGGGTGGACAGTACCGGAGCAGCTTCCCGGCTCCGGTGCTGCCCGGGGCCACACTTGGGGTCCCCGTCATGGGGCTGGGGGGTGCTGGGCTGCTGTGACACATAGTTGGGTGCTGTGTCGTCCCCCCCACCCCGCGTCCTAGGCCATCCCTCTCCTTCCTCTCCCCTCCTCTCCCTTCCCCTCCCCCCCCCCCCCCGGTGGAAAAATCGACTCAGGTTCCGCCTGCGCCGCCGCAGCTCGGCCCCGCGGGGTCATCCCCGGGGCTCCACCGGGACACCGGACAGGGATGGGCTTCCCCCGCCCCGGGACGGCCCCGACGCCCTCACCCAGCTCCCGGCCTCCCCAGCCCCTCCTCGATGCCCACCCTGCTGTCTGGGGGTTGGGACGTGGGCTCGAAGCCGGTGCCACCGGGGAGCACCGAGGGGAGATGCCAGGCCCCGGGCGTCGCCGGGCTTGGGGCTTCCCGGTTGCCTCGGGGTGTTCCCAAAGTCTGGAGTCCCCGGGGACTGCCGGGCACGGGGCAGCGAAGCTTGGCTTCCCCAGAGCCACCGCAGCGGTGCCAGCCCGGCAGGGGCAGTGCCAGCCCGGCGGGGCAGTGCCAGCCCGGCAGGGGCAGTGCCAGCAGCTGCAGGTTCCCTGTGCCAGATGCTTCCGCAGGGCAGGAAGTGAAACGCAGCCTCCGTGGCCACCACCGGGGGCCGGGCACGGTGTGCCAGGGGGTGGCACCACGCTGGGGGGCACCTGCCCACCACCCCCCTGTGCTGCCCTGCCCTGCCCAACCTGCCTGGCTCTGCTCCCTGCCCCGCGTGGGCAGTGCCAGCGCTGCTGTGTCCTCATGAGCTGGGGTGGCACCGGCTGGCTGCTGCCACAGGAGTTGTGCCACACCTTCCAGGGGGGCTGGCATGGCTGCCCCACCCCCCCGAAAAGGGGCAGCTGTGGTACTGCTGGGGCTGTGCCCAGGTGCCCCCCAAGTGGCTGTCTCTGCTCTCCCTCAGAACGCTGCCTGCGTGCTCTTCGCTGCCCGCCATGCCAGTGCTGCCACGGTAAGAGCAGCTCCCTGCTGCTGGTAGGGTGCTGGGCACCTCCCCCCAAGCCCCCTGCAACTTCTGCTGTGTGCCAGGCCTCGTGCCCACCTCCTGCCCTCTTCCCCAGAACCTGAAGGATGTCCTGGCCAGCATGATCCCCAAGGAGCAGGCCAAGATCAAGAGCTTCAGGCAGCAGCACGGCAGCACTGCCATCGGGCAGATCACTGTGGATATGGTGAGTGGAGTGCTGCCAGGGGCCGTGCCAGGGCCCTGCCAGGGCAGTGCCACAGCCGGTGACCTCCCCCTCCCACAGGTGTACGGCGGCATGAGAGGCATGAAGGGATTGATCTACGAGACCTCGGTGCTGGACCCTGATGAGGTAGGGCTGGCTCCTGCCCCCCCCGGCCTCGGTGCCCCCCTGGCCCCGGTGCCCCCCGGCCCCGGTGCCCCCCCCGGCCCCGGTGCCCCCCCGGCCCCGGTGCCCCCCCCCGGACTCGGTGCCCCCCCGGACTCGGTGCCCCCCCGGCCTCGGTGCCCCCCCCGGCCCCGGTGCCCCCCCGGCGGCTGACCCTGTGCCCGGGGGCTCCTTAGGGCATTCGTTTCCGGGGCTACAGCATCCCCGAGTGCCAGAAGCTGCTGCCCAAAGCTGCCGGCGGAGAGGAGCCGCTGCCCGAGGGCCTCTTCTGGCTGCTGGTGACCGGGGAGGTGCCCACCCAGGAGCAGGTAACCCTCAGCAGCTCTGGGGGCGGTGGGCAGAGGTGTGGTGCTGGTGGGCAGCAGTGGTGTGGGGGGTAGAGATGGAGTGGGGCAGCAGTCTCGTGGGTAGTGGGCAGCAGTCTTGTGGTGGGCAGTGGTCTGTTGGCAGTGGGCGGAGCTGTGGAGGTGGTGGTGGCAGTGGTGGGCAGCGGTGTGGTGGCGGTGGTGTGCGGTGGGCATTGGTCTGTTGGCAGGGGTGGGCAGTGGGCAGCGGTGTGAGGGTGGTCTGTTGGCAGCGGGGGCGGTGGGCAGTGGTCAGCAGTCCGTGGGCAGTGGGGGTGGTGGGCAGTGGTCAGCAGTCCGTGGGCAGTGGGGGTGGTGGGCAGTGGTCAGCGGTCCGTGGGCAGCAGGGGGTGGTGGGCAGCAGTCAGCGGTCCGTGGGCAGTGGGGATGGTGGGCAGCAGGCAGTGGTCTGTGGGCAGCAGGGGTGGTGGGCAGCGGTCAGCAGTCCGTGGGCGGTGGGCAGCAGGCGGTAGTCCCGTGGGCAGTGGGGGCGGTGGGCAGCAGGGGCGGTGGGCAGCGGTCAGCGGTCTGTGGGCAGCGGGCAGCGGCCATGGGCAGCGGGGATGGTGGGCAGTGGGCAGTGGGGGTGGTGGGCAGTGGGCAGCAGTCCGTGGGCAGTGGTCAGCAGTCCGTGGGCAGCGGGGGCAGCGGTCAGCGGCCATGGGCAGCAGGGGTGGTGGGCAGTGGTTAGCGGTCCGTGGGCAGCGGGGGCGGTGGGCAGTGGGCAGCAGTCCGTGGGCAGTGGTCAGCAGTCCGTGGGCAGCGGGGGGCAGCGGTCAGCGGCCATGGGCAGCGGGGGTGGTGGGCAGTGGTTAGCGGTCCGTGGGCAGCGGGGGGCGGTGGGCAGTGGGCAGCAGTCCGTGGGCAGTGGTCAGCAGTCCGTGGGCAGCGGGGGCGGTGGGCAGTGGGCAGTGGGGGTGGTGGGCAGTGGGCAGCAGTCCGTGGGCAGCGGGGGGCGGTGGGCAGTGGGCAGCAGTCCGTGGGCAGTGGTCAGCAGTCCGTGGGCAGCGGGGGGCGGTGGGCAGTGGGCAGCAGTCCGTGGGCAGCGGGCAGCAGTCCGTGGGCAGTGGTCAGCAGTCCGTGGGCAGCGGGGGGCAGCGGTCAGCGGCCGTGCCGTCCCCGCCGCCCATCTGAGCCCCGCGCCCCCGGCCGCAGGCGGGCTGGCTGTCGCGGGAGTGGGCGCGCCGCGCCGCCCTGCCCTCCCACGTGGTGACCATGCTGGACAACTTCCCTACCAACCTGCACCCCATGTCCCAGCTGAGCGCGGCCGTCACCGCCCTCAACAGCGAGAGCAAGTTCGCCCGCGCCTACGCCGAGGGCATCCACCGGGCAAAGTACTGGGAGGTACCCGCCCGGGCCGGCAGGGGGCCTGGGGGGCCGGCAGGGGGCTGGGGAGGGGAGGAGGGGGCTGGGGAGGGGAGGAGGGAGCTTAGGAAGTGAGGAGGGGGCTTAGGAAGTGAGGAGGGGGCTTAGGGGGTGAGGAGGAAGTTTGTCCACCTTCGGTGCCCAGTTTGGGTGCAAGGATGCCATGGAGCTGAGTGCCTGGCACAGGGCATCCAGCAGGGGCTCAGCCACCTTGATCCTGAGCTGAGGGAGCTTGGGAGATGAGGAGGGGGCTTAGGAAGTGAGGAGGGGGCTTAGGAAGTGAGGAGGGGGCTTGAGGGGTGAGGAGGTTTGTCCACCTTTAGTGCCCAGCTTGGGTGCAAGGATGCCACGGACCTGAGTGCCTGGCACAGGGCATCCAGCAGGCAGAGTCCTGGGAGGGTACCGACCCAGGGCCAGGAAGGGGCTTGGGAGGTGAGGAGGAAGCCTGGGGGGCGAGGAGGGGGCTGCGGGAGTGCCCCCACGCCGCAGCAGCGCCTCCTGCTGGCCAGTTCGTGTACGAGGACGCCATGGACCTGATCGCCAAGCTGCCCTGCGTGGCCGCCAAGATCTATCGCAACCTGTACCGGGAGGGCAGCAGCATCGGCGCCATCGACCCCGGCCTCGACTGGTCCCACAACTTCACCAACATGCTGGGCTACAGCGACCCCCAGTTCGTGGAGCTGATGAGGCTCTACCTCACCATCCACAGGTCTGGGGGCAGGCGGCAGGGGGGAGGGGAGGGAGGGGCTGCAGCCTGGCACCGTGCCCGGCCGCTGCGGCTCCAGATAGGAGCTGGGATGTGCCCAGGCCGGCGCCGGGCACAGGGTGTGGAGCCCCCGGGGCAGGGCTGGGGTGGGGCTGGGAGGGAGGGGTTTGGTTTGGGGGTGTCCTTGTGGCTGAGGGGGGCACAGGGCAGGGTGGCTGGGAGCTGGGGGGTGCCAGGGCTGGGACTGAATGAAGAGTGTGGCACCCACAGGTGGTGCTGGGAGGGAGGGGCTGGCTCTGGGGGTGCCCCTGTGGCTGAGGGGGGCACAGGGCAGGGTGGGTGGGAGCTGGGGGGGTGCCAGGGCTGGCACTGAGCACAGGGCATGGAGCCACAGGTGGTGCTGGGGTGGTGCTGGGAGGGAGGGGCTGGCTCTGGGGGTGCCCCTGTGGCTGAGCTGAGCTCCCCCCTGCAGTGACCACGAGGGGGGCAATGTCAGTGCCCACACCAGCCACCTGGTTGGCAGTGCCCTCTCCGACCCTTACCTCGCCTTCGCCGCCGCCATGAACGGCCTGGCCGGGCCCCTGCACGGCCTTGCCAACCAGGTAGGGCTGCCCTCTGTCTGCCTGCCTGCCTCTGCCTGTGTGCCAGCTGCTGGGCCTCACCCTCCTCCTCCTCCTCCTCTTGCTGCCCAGGAGGTGCTGCTGTGGCTCACAGACCTGCAGAAGGAGCTGGGCCGGGAGGTGTCGGACGAGAAGCTTCGAGACTTCATCTGGAACACTCTCAACTCGGGCAGGGTGAGCTGCCCCTGCCCCCTGCCAACCTGAGTGCCAGTCTCTGCCCTCCAAAACCCTTAACCCACCCCACAGCCTCTCTGCCCTAATGCCAAGCTTCACTGAGCTTGGAAGTGCCGACCTCTGCCCTCCGAAATTCATCCCACAGCCTCTCTGCCCTCATTGGCAGCCTTGAGGAGGTCATCCTGAGCTGGAGGTGCCAACCTCTGCCCTCAAAACTCATTCTGCAGCCTCTCTGCCCTAATGCCAGGCTTCACTGAGCTTGGAAGTGCCAACCTCTGCCCTCCAAAGCTCATCCCACAGCTTCTCTGCCCTAGTGCCAAGCTGGACTGAGCTGGAGGTGCCAGCCCCTGCCCTCCCAGCCCCTCTAACCCACCCCACAGCCTCTCTCTGCCCCACTGCCAGGCCTGAGAGGCTCCTGCTGAGCTGGAGGTGCCAGCCCCTGCCCTCCCCCCTCACCTCTGCCCCCGTGCCCAGGTGGTGCCAGGCTACGGGCACGCGGTGCTGCGCAAGACCGACCCTCGCTACACCTGCCAGAGGGAGTTTGCCCTCAAGCACCTGCCCCAGGACCCTCTCTTCAAGCTGGTGGCACAGCTCTACAAGATCGTGCCCAAGGTGCTGCTGGAGCAGGGCAAGGCCAAGAACCCCTGGCCCAACGTGGATGCCCACAGCGGGGTCCTGCTGCAGGTGAGCTGGGTGGGGGGATGCCCCCCGGGCATGGAGCCTGGCATGGAGCCTGGCATGGGCTCTGGTATGGAGCCTGGCATGGAGCCTGGCATGGGCTCTGCCTCTGGCAGGGGGAGGGGGTTGGAACTGGATGATTTTCCAAGATTCCATGAGATGCCCTCTAGCCACCCCCCAGGTGCCCTCCAACCACCCCCCAAGTGCCCTCCATCCCCCTAGGTGCTCTCCAACCACCCCCCAGCTGCCCTCCATCCCCCCAGGTGCCCTCCAACCACCCCCCAGGTGCCCTCCAGCCACCCCCCAGGTGCCCTCCAACCACCCCCAGGTGCCCTCCATCCCCCCTAGGTGCCCTCCCTCCCCCCTAGGTGCCCTCCATCCCCCCAGGTGCCCTCCAACCACCCCTAGGTGCTCTCCCTTCCCCCCAGGTGCCCTCCATCCCCCCTAGGTGCCCTCCATCCCCCCAGATGCCCTCCCTCCCCCCTAGGTGCCCTCCATCCCCCCAGGTGCCCTCCAACCACCCCTAGGTGCCCTCCACCCCCCCCCAGGTGCCCTCCACCCCCCCCAGGTGCCCTCCATCCCCCCTAGGTGCCCTCCATCCCCCCAGGTGCCCTCCCTCCCCCTTAGGTGCCCTCTATCCCCCCCAGGTGCCCTCCAACCACCCCCCAGGTGCCCTCCATCCCCCCCCGGGTGCCCTCCAACCACCCCCCAGGTGCCCTGCATCCCCCCCCGGGTGCCCTCCAACCACCCCCCAGGTGCCCTCCATCCCCCCAGGTGCCCTGCATGCCCCCCAGGTGCCCTCCCTGCCCCCTGCTCCCCAGCTCTTGGGTGCTCCTCCTTTCCTCTCGTGGTTGCTGACCTCCCTCCCCCCCTTTCTCCCCCCTCCCCCCTTTCTCCCCCTCCCCCCCTTTCTCCCCCTCCCCCCTTTCTCCCCCTCCCCCCTTTCTCCCCCTGCCCCCTGCCCCGCAGTACTACGGCCTGAAGGAGATGAATTACTACACGGTGCTCTTCGGGGTCTCCCGGGCCCTGGGGGTGCTGTCCCAGATGATCTGGAGCAGGGCCCTGGGCTTCCCCCTGGAGCGGCCCAAGTCGATGAGCAGCCAGGGGCTGATGCAGCTGGTGGGCTACAAGTCAGGCTGAGCCCCCCCGGGAGACCAGCAGGCAGCAAAAGGGACAGCGTGGGGAGGGGGAGGGGGACACACAGGGCTGTGGTTTGCTGCTCTCCTCCCCACCCCCACCCCCCTCCCCTCCCCCTCCCCCCCCACCCCAAGGGAAAAAAGCTGCAGTGGTTCCCCCCCCCCCCCCCCCAACACCCCCCCGGGGGGGGTCCCTGGATGGACTCAGCACTGAACCTCCCTCCCCACTGACCCCCTCCCCAAGGGGGGGGTGGGGGCTTGTGGGGTGCAAGCAGAGCTCCCCCCCTCCCCTCTGTGGGAGTGGGGGACCCCCCCCAACCCCCTCCCCAAGGGGGGGTGGGGGGCTTCTGTAGTGCAAGCAGAGCTCTCACCCCTCCCCCCCCCAACCCCTCTCCCCTCTTTGGGAGTGGGAAGCCCCCCTCCCCCCCCAGCCCCCTCCCCAAGGTGGGGTGGGGGGGAAAACTTCTGTGGTGCAAACAGCCCTCCCCCCCCAACCCCTTCCCCCTCCCCAACCCCTTCCCCTCTCCCCAGTTTGGGAGTGGGGACCCCCCCACTACCAAAACCCCCTCCCCAAACTGGGGTGGGGGCTTCTGTGGTGCAAGCAGAGCTCTCTCCCCCTCACCCCCCCCATCCCCTCTTTGGCAGTGGGGACGCCCCCCAAGTTGGGGGGTGGGAGGGATGGCTCCTCACCCCCCCCTCCTCTTTGGGGGGGGGGCTCCTCAAGCCCTCTCCCCTCTTTGGGAGCCCCTAGGGCTCTGCTTCCCCCTTCAACCCCCCCCTCCCCACCTCCCCCCCACCCTGGCTGCCTTCCCCCAGCTCTGCTAATGTGAGGGGGGGGCTCCTGCCACCACCCCCCCCCAGCAGCCCTCACGCACACTGGGAGCCCCCTCCCCCCCTCAGCTCCCCTGCTGCTGGGTATTGGGGGGGGGGGGGGGGGGGCAGCACTGGGAAGGTTGTGGGGATCCCTTCCCCCCCCCCCAAGTTCAGAACCACTTCAAGCCCCCCCCCAGCCCCCTCCTGAGGGGGGTTCAGGGTCAGCCTCCTGTCCAGGCTCCTCCCCCTGGGGCAGCAACTGAATGTCTCAGCCCCCTCCCCACCTCCCCCTCCACACAGGGACTTGATACACTCCTCCCCCTCCCCCCCCCGTGTTTGTGTGCCCCCCTCCCCCGTGTCTGACACCCCCCCCCCACCCCCCCCCGGTGGCAGCCTGAGCTGGGCCCCTCCCCCCCCCCCCCTTAGTCCCAGCCCTGGCCCTGCCTGGGTCTCCCCTCCCCCGCCCCCCCCCCCAACAACAACAAAATGCAAAATAAATGTTTTTATTAACAGCTCTGCAGCCTCCTCCCAGCACCGGGACCCCCCCAGCCCAGAGCCCCCCCGAGGGGCTCCCTACAGCAGTTAGGGGGGAGGGGGGAAGCAGGGAAGGGCAGCCCCCAGCCTCGCCCTAAGTGGGGGGGAGGAGCCCATCCTATCACTGCTGGGGCTGGCACTTGGCCCCTGGCACAGTGGGCAGGGGGGGTGGGAGGTGAGCAGCCTCATTTGGGGGGGGGGGCAGGGGGCTGTCTCTGTGCAGCCCCCACCCCACCCCTTCCCTCTCCAGGGAGGCTGCAAAGCCTTGGGAGAGCCTTTAGAGGCCTGGCAGAGACCTTCCCTGGAGCTGGGGGAGGGCAGAGGGGGCTCAGAAAGCCTCCCCCCCCCCCCCCCCAACATCCTCAGGGAGGAGCTGGAGACCCCCCCCCGAATATTCCCCTCCCCCAGCAGGGAGGAGAGCTGGGGGGCAGGGGGTGGGCACAGCCTGGGGGTGGGCAGAGCCTGGGGCCTGGGCTGGGGGAGGCTGAGAGGGGCTTGGGAGGGGAGGGAGTGGTCGGGGGGGGGGAGGGGCAGCAGGGGTTGCCCCCTCCCTCCCCTGTGCGTGTGAGTTGTGCAAACTGTGCGACGACCTCGGAGGCCTGGGGGGGGGAGGGGCCTGGGGGGGAAGGGGCTTGGGGGGGAGGGTATCCCCTCAGCTCCCACCAGGAGGCTTCCTGGAGTCTTTTCCTTCCCTTTTTTCATGCCTGGAGGAGCTGAGGATGGAGGGAAGCAGCCTGGGGGGGGGCTCCATCCACTGCCCTTCTCCTCCTCCTCCTCCTCTTCCTCCCCTGCAGCCAGGACCCCTCTGGCTTTGTCGGGGGGGGGGGGGTTTCAAAGCCCCCTAAGACAGCCCCAAAGCCAACCCCCTCCCTCCCTCACTCCCTCCCTCCCTCCTCCCCAAATTAACCCCAGAAAGTAAAAGGAAACAACAAAAATCAGCTACAACGTGAGGGAGGACTTGGGGGGGGGAGGGGGGAACCTTGTGGCCCCCTCCCCCTTTTCCCCTCCCTCCTCTTCCGAGAGAGCTTCGCTCCTGCAGGGGCTGGGGGCAGTGCCCCTTTCGGTGCCCTCCCTCCCTCCTTCCTTCCTTCCTTCCGGAGGCCTTGGCACAGTCTATGGGGGTGGGGGGGGCTGGGAAGGGAAGCCCCCTCCCCTCCCCCCCCCCGGCTCACGTCTGGTGCACCTCGTGGAACATCAGCTCCCGGGGGATGCGCGTCTCGGGCCCGAAGCTCTTGGCCGCCTGCCGCTCGAAGGCTGCCACCATCTGCTTCACCACCTCGTCGAAGAAGACGGCGGCCAGCTGGGAGTGCAGCAGCGAGCGGAACTCGAAGGAGATCTGCGGCGGGGACGGGAGGTGGCAGCGGCCTGGGGCCTGCCCGGCCGGCGGGGAGTGGTCCTGGCCCTGCGGGATCCGCCCCGGCCCCGCGGGATCCGCCCCGGCCCCGCGGGATCCGCCCCGGCCCCGCCCGGCCCTGCGGGATCTGCCCCGGCCCCACCCAGCCCTGCGGGATCCGCCCCTGGCCCCGCCTGGCCCTGCGGGATCCGCCCCGGCCCTGCCTGGCCCTGCGGGATCCGCCCCAGCCCCGCCCGGCCCTGCAGGATCTGCCCCGGCCCTCCCCCGGCCCTGCGGGATCCACACAGCCCTGCGGGATCCACCCCGGCCCCGCCCGACCCCTCCCGGCCCCACCCGGCCCCGCCTGAGCCTCCTGCAGCCTCCCAGCAGAGCAGTTCCTCCTCCTCCTCCCCCCGGGGCCAGCCTGTGGCTCTGGGGGGCACTCAGACCTCCCCCCCCTGACCCCCACCCCCACCCCTTGCTGGGCACTGCTCAGCTCCCTCTGGGGCTGCTCTGCTGCAGGCTCTCAGCCCCAGGGCTCAGCCTCTGCTCCTCCCAGAGCGGCTCCAGGCCCCCCAGCATCCCCACAGCATCCCCACAGCCACCTCTGGCCTCTCTCCAGCAGCTCCCTGCCCCTGGTGGAGCCCACAGCAGGCCCCAGCCCCCCTGCTCAGCTGCCCAGGGCCCAGCGGAGGGGCAGGGGCACCTCCCCTGCCCTGCCCCCCAGCCCCCTCGCTGCCTACCGAGAAGTCCACGGTGCTGGTGCGAGGGTAGCCGGGGATGCCGGGGCTGAAGCGCCAGTTGGTCTCCAGGTGGTTGAAGAGCTTCCCATCGGTGCAGACAGCCTGGGGAAGGGAGGAGATGGTCACAGGGGATGGTCAGGGCTGGAAGGGACCTCGAGGCTCAGCCAGCTCCAGCCCCCTGCCATGGGCAGGGAGCCCTCACACCACAGCAGGTTGCTCACAGCCACCTCCAGCCTGGCCCTCAGCACCTCTAGGGATGAGGAGGAGGCTTCCAGCACCTCCCTGGGCAGCCTGGGCCAGGCTCTCACCACCCTCCTGGGGAACAACTTCTTCCTCACAGCCAAGGTAAGTCTCCCCACTTCCAGTTCTGCTCCACCCCCCCCCAGTCCTATCCCTCCCTGACAGCCTCCAAAGTCCCTCCCCAGCTTTCCTGCAGCCCCCTGCAGCCCCTGGGAGGCCACCAGAAGGTCTCCTGGGAGCCTTCTCCTCTCCAGCCTGCACAACCCCAACTCTCTCAGGCTGTGCTCAGCTCCAGCCCTCTGCTCCTGCTCTGGACAGAGCTGCAGCTGTGGTGTGAGCAGAGTGGAGCAGAGGAGCAGAATCCCCTCCCTGGCCACACTGCTGCTGCAGCCCAGTCAGGTTCTGACCTTGACGAGGTGAGGCCGCACCAGGGTGACGATGGAGGTGTAGCGCTCCAGGACCGGGGGGAAGCCAACCTCCAGCTGGGCCTTGATGTGCCCTGAGCGCCGGGAGACCACCACAGACTTCTTGCACCAGGGCACAAAGCTCTTGTAGTCCTCCACGTTGGCCACCACGTCATACATCTCCTGCATGGAGTACCTGGGGGCAAGGGAGGGGAAGAGGCTGGGGGTGGGAGGGATGCCAACCGCCACGGGTGCCACCCCGGCCAGCGGGGGCCAGCGGGGGCCACCAGACCTACCCAATGATGCGGCGCTCCGAGTACTCCTTCCTCTTGTTGGTGAGGCTGAGGAAGGACCTGCTGGGCTGGGCCAGTGGCTGCCAGCTGCTGCCGGTCCCTGGCCGGCTGAGCCGCAGGCCGCCCGGGGCCGCGTGCCTGGGCAGGAGATGGGCATCAGGGCTGGCACTGGGGCCCTGCCAGGCAGCCCTGCCAGGCCAGCCGAGCAGCTGGGCCTCCCCCCACAGCTGCCCAGGAGCCTCCCCACCCAGCTGCCCAGGGGCCTCCTCCCCACAGCTGCCCAGGGGCCTCCTCCCCACAGCTGCCCAGGGGCCTCCTCCCCCCACAGCTGCCCAGGAGCCTCCCCAGCTGGAAACAGCTTCTGGGAGGGGCAGGAGTGGGCTCCAGGAGGGGCTCTGCAGGGGCCTGGGAGGGGCTCCGGGAGGGGGCTGGGAGGGGCCTGGGAGGTCTGGGGGTGAGCAGGGCCTGAGCTGGTGCCTGTGGCTGTCCCCAGCCCTCCTGCCCTGGGGTGCCTGAGTGCTTGTCCCAAGGCTGCTGCTGTGCAAGAGGAGCGAGGCCGTGGAGACCTGACCCCAGGGACAGCTAACCCAGGGCGGCAGAGCAGCAGGGCAGCAGGACAGCAGAGCAGGGACCCTCCCCAGCCCCACCCCGCCCCCCTCCCCAGCCCCACCCCGCCCCCTCCCCAGCCCCAGCAGCAGCCCAGAGCCCAGCCCCAGAGCTCCTCCCTGCACCCTGGGATGCAGCCCAGCCGGTGCCGGTGGGGAGGGGCAGCCAGGGGGCACAGCAGGGTCCTGGGGGTGTCCCCCAGCGCTGGAGCTGTGGGGGAGCCCCCAGCAGAGCCCCCACCCAGCTCCTGGCTCCGTCCCCCTGGGCCATGCCCCAGCAGCTGAGCCCCCACCCAGCAGTGAAGGTGGCAGCCCGGCCGTGGGTGGGACCCCAACCACGGTGGGGCTCGGCTGGGGGGCGGGGGGGCTGTCTGTGGGGCGGGGCTGGCCCCCCGCAGGCTCTGGCAGCTGGCACCAGGGGCCCAGGCAGAGTATTTTTAGAGGGCAGAGCGCTGGTGGCCGAGGAGCAGAGGTCCAAAGCTCCCCGGAGCCAAGAGAGGCAGCTGGGCCCTTGGCAGCCCCCGGGCGCCCAGAATAGCTGGGGGGGGGGGCGGGGGGGGCGGTGGAGCTGCGCCAGCCCCCCCGGTGCCCCGGACCCCAGCCCCCCCCAGCCCCCCTGGGCCGGCTCCCGGGGCAGCCTCACGCCGCGATGGGGCCTGGGGGGGGGGCCCCGAGCTGCCGCAGCGGCGCCGCCGGCGGGGACGGAGGCCAGGGGCAGCCGGGGAGGCGGCGAGGGGGCCCCGGCCCCCCCCGGGCACAGACACCGCCGCGGACACGGCGCCGGAGCCTGCCTGGGCCTCGCGCGGGCCCCGCACCCCAAGGTCAGGTCCCAGAGGGGGCCCCGGCCGCTGTCCCCGGGTTCGTTGCCGGTAGTCCTCAGGCCAGCGGTGGCAGCCCCCGCCCGTGGCCGCGGACACCCCCAGGCTCCCAGCTGCCGCCTCGCTCCTCTCGGTGTCCCCTCGGTGTCCCCGCGGCGGCGACAGGCGCGGGCCGGTACCGCTCGCCACGCGGGGGTCTGCCCCAGGCCCGCCCAGCAGCCGCGGTCGTCCCCCGGGGCCCCCGTTCCGTCCCTGCCCCTCCGGTGCCCACGGGCCCCGAGTGACCTCCAGTCTCGCGGCCCTTCCGCCCCACCCTCCCCGGCCGGTTCCGCCGCCCGGTGTGGGCCGCGGGCTCTCACCTGCCGGGCGGGGCCGCAGCGGCCCTCAGCCGCTGCCGCGCCCCGAGCTGGAGGGCGCCGCGGAGCCGCCGGGCCGCCATGACCGGGCCCGGGACGCGGCTCCGCTGCCCTCGGACCGGCGCCGCCGTGACCTCTCACCCCGCCCGTGACGTCACCGTCGCCATAGAGCCCTGACGTCACGGCCGGGGGCGGGGCGAGGCGCCGCCTGCCGCGCGGGGCATGGCGGGAAGCGCAGTGCCGGCGCGCGGGGAGCGATGGGGCCCGGGGCCGGCCTAGGCCTGGGGAGCGATGGGGCCCGGAGCCAGTCGAGGCCTGGGGAGCAATGGGGCCCGGGGCCAGTCGAGGCCTGGGGAGCAATGGGGCCCGGGGCCAGTCGAGGCCTGGGGAGCAATGGGGCCCGGAGCCAGCCTAGGCCTGGGGAGCGATGGGGCTTGGAGCCAGTCGAGGCCTGGGGAGCGATGGGGCCCGGAGCCAGCCTAGGCCTGGGGAGCGATGGGGCTTGGAGCCAGTCGAGGCCTGGGGAGCGATGGGGCCCGGGGCCGTCTAGGCCGTGGGGAGCAGAGCCCCCCGCAGGGCTCTCAGCGCCCCGGGCCGGGCCCGGACTCCCTCCAAGCCAATGGCTGCTGCGGCCCTCGGTGCTGGGCTGCGCTGAGGCTCCTGCCCCGCGTTGGGCCGGGACTGAGGACCCCCACACCCCTCGGGTTGGGGCCAAATCAGCACCCCCGCGACCCTCACAGCAGGGCCCGGGAGCTCTGCCCCGCGGCCCTCCTGCCCCGGGCAGCCAGGGCCTGGGTTGGGATCCAGGGCCCCGAAGTGCCTGGAGGGTCCCCGCAGGCTGAGCGGCCCCGGGGGGCTGCGCTGGTCTCTGCCCCACTGCTCCCCCCCCCGCCTGCTCCTGCAGCTTCCTCCTCCCCGGGGGAAATGTCAGCAGCTGCTGGCAGGCTCTGCGCTGTCACCTTGGCTTCCCCGTTAGGTAACAGCCGGCTCCAGAGAGCCGACGAAAATAGCCTGGGCAGCGCCGTGCCCCGCACTGCACCCAGCGCCATGCCCCGCACCGTGCCCCGCGCCGTGCCCCGCACTGCACCCAGCGCCGTGCCCTGCACCGTGCCCCGCACTGCACCCAGCACTGCACCCAGCGCCGTGCCCCGCACCGTGCCCAGCACTGCACCCAGCGCCGTGCCCCGCACCGTGCCCAGCACTGCACCCAGCGCCGTGCCCCGCACTGCACCCCCGCACTGCACCCAGCACCGTGCCCAGCGCCGTGCCCCGCACTGCACCCAGCGCCGTGCCCCGCACTGCCACCCCCGCACTGCACCCAGCACCGTGCCCAGCGCCGTGCCCCGCACTGCACCCAGCGCCGCGCCCCGCACCGGCTCGGCTGCCGCCCGGCCCTGGCAGCCCACGCGTGTCTGCGGGGCGAGGGACTGGCGGCAGCTCCGGGAGGGGGACCAGGACTCTGCAGCCCGGGGAGGAGCCCCGCGGGCAGCCGCAGCCCCAGCAGGTCCCTCGGATCCCGGGGGGGATCTGAGGGTGCCCAGGAGCACCTGGGGAGGGGGGAAAGCAGACCCCGGGGAGCGGCGAGCGGGGCTGGGGGGCAGCGAGGGGGCAGAGCTCCTGTCCCGGTGCCCATCCTGCCCTGCCCTGCCCGCCCCAGAGGCGGGAGGCTGTCCCGCGGGGGGCGATGCGCCGGGACCGGCCCCAGCACCCCCGGGGCCGCGGCTCCAGCTGGCCGCATCGCAGGGTCCCCGCGGGGCGGCGTGACCCCGAGCCGGGCGCGCAGGCTGGGGCTGGGCTGCTGGGGGGGGAGAGACCCCCGGGGGGATGGCGCGGCCGGGGCAGCCCCGAGGGGCCCCCGCGGCGGGCGGGGGCGGTCCCGGCGCTGGCGGCCGGCGGCGGCGCTGCGTCCCGGCGGCGGCGGCGGCGCTGCCCGGGCTGTGGGCGGCCCCAGCAGGCTCCCCGCCCCGCCCGCCGCCCGCCGCCCCCCCGCCCCGCCAGCCGCCCGAGCGGAGCCGCCGCGGCCGGAGCCCCATGCCGGGAGCTGGGCGCTGAGCGCGGCCCCGAGATGGGGATTCTGAGCATCACCGACCAGGTACCGCCCGGGACGCGCGCGCCCCCCGCCGCCGCCCGCCCCGAGCCCCGCCGCGCGCGCACGCCGGCCCGGGGACGCGCGGCCTACTCCGCGCCGCCGCCGCCCGCGGGCCCGGCCCGGCCCGGCCGCCGCCCCAGGCCGCGCGCCCCGGGACCGCCGTTGGCCCCGAGCCTCCCGGGGCGCTCCCGGACGCCGCTGGGTCCCGCCAGGCTCTGCCGCAGCCCCGGGGCCGCCGGAGCTCAGCACCGAGCTCAGCACCGAGCTCAGCACCGCGGGGCCCCGAGCCCAGCACCGAGCTCAGCACCGAGCTCAGCACCGCGGGGCCCCGAGCCCAGCACCGAGCTCAGCACCGCACGGAGCTCAGCACCGAGCTCAGCACCGCCCCGAGCCCAGCACCGAGCCCAGCACCGAGCCCAGCACCGAGCTCAGCACCGCGGGGCCCAGAGCCCAGCACCGAGCTCAGCACCGCCCCGAGCTCAGCACCGCCCCGAGCTCAGCACCGCGGGGCCCCGAGCCCAGCAGGGAGCTCAGCACCGTGGGGCCCAGCGGGGCCCAGAGCCTAGCACCGGGCTCAGCACCGAGCGCAGCACCGCCCCGAGCCCAGCACCGCCTGGAGCTCAGCGGGGCCGGGGGGGCGCGGAGCCCCCGGAGGGGATCCCGGGGCCGGGGACCCCTCTCTCTGCGCCGCCGCTGCGGGGGGGAGACCCCCGGGACCCTCTCGGTGCCGCCCCCGGAGCGTCCTCGCCGGGGCTCTGGGGCAGGTCTGGGGGTGCAGGGTGCCGTGGTCGGGGTCAGGGCAGGATCCCGGGGAGCAGGATGTTCCCCCCCGCGGTTTGGGGGCGCGATGGTGTGCGGGGAGTCCCCGGCGGGGGTTGGGGACGCTCCTGGGGGGCAGGGGGGTCCCCGTCGGGCGTTGGGGACCCTGCTGGTGTTGCAGGAGGTTTGGGGATGCCCCTGGGGTGCAAGGTGTCCCCCGAGCCCTGATCAGGGTTTGGGGGATCCCCCTAAACCCCCATCGTCTTCGGCTGTGCCTCTGGGGTGCAGGAGGTCCCCAGTGGAGACTCCGTGGCTGTGGGGTGACCCCGTGGGGGTTTGGGACCACCCCTGGGTGGGGGCAGAGTGTCTCTGGGGCATGTTTTGAGGTAGCCCCCCACCCCAGTGCCACCCCTGGGGGGGCAGGAGGGGAGGGTTGGGGACAGGGTGGGCACAGGAGGGGAGGGTGAGGAGGAGGAGGAGGAGGAGGACTCCTTTGGGTTCTACCAGGGGCTGTGAGCAGCAGGAGCTCCAGGCTGGGCTTTGCCAGGCTGGGTTGGGCACCTGGATGTCTCGTGGGGACCCCAAAGGTCTCCCTGGCCCCAGCAGCCCCCAGCCTGCTGCAGGGGAAGGTTTCTCTGGCTGGGGCTGCAGCTCTGGGAGCTTTGCAGGGCACGATGGAGGCGCTGGGAAGAGGCTGCCCAGGGAGGCTGTGGGCGAAGCCTCCCTGGAGATGGCTCCGAGGCAGCTTGGCTGAGGCCTTGTGGGACCTGGGCTGGTGGGAGCTTGGTGGTGAATGGTGCCACAGCAGCTGGCAGCCAGGCACCAGGGCTGTGCCCCAGGGAGCAGTGCTGGGCCCCAGCCTGATCAATATCTTCATTGATGATCTGGAGGGGGGATGGAGTCAGTCAGCAGCACATCTGCAGCTGAGCCCAAGCTGGGGGCAGAGGTTGGTCAGGGAGAGGGCAGAAGGGCTCTGCAGAGGGACCTGGGCAGAGGGGCAGAGCCCAGCAGGATGGCACTGAGCAGCTCCCAGGGCCAGGAGCTGCACCTTGGCCACAGCAACCCCAGGCAGGGCTGCAGGCTGGGGGCAGAGTGGCTGAACAGGAGCCAGCAGTGTGCCCAGGGGGCCAGGAGGGCCAAGGGCAGCCTGTCCTGCAGCAGGAGCAGTGTGGGCAGCAGGAGCAGGGAGCTCATCCTGCCCTGTGCTCAGCACTGCTGAGGCCACTCCTGGAGTCCTGTGTCCAGCTCTGGGCTGCTCAGGGTAGGAAGGAGGTTGAGCTGCTGGAAGGTGTCCAGAGAGGGGCAACAAAGTGGGGAGGGGTCTGGGGAGGGGTCTGGGGAGGGGTCTGGGGCACAGGGCTGTGAGGAGAGGCTGAGGGAGCTGGGGTTGCTTAGCCTGCAGAAGAGGAGGCTCAGGGGAGACCTTCTTGCTCTCTCCAGCTCCCTGCAGGGAGGTTGTATCCAGGTGGGGGTTGTGCTCTTCTCCCAGGCAAGCAGCCCCAGAACAAGAGGACACAGTCTCAAGCTGTGCCAGGGGAGGTTTAGGCTGGAGCTGAGGAGAAAGTTCTTCCCAGAGAGAGTTGTTGGCCATTGGGATGTGCTGCCCAGGGGGGTGGTGGAGTCCCCATCCCTGGAGGTGCTCAGGAGGGGATTGGAGGTGGCCCTTGGAGCCATGGTCTGGCCATGAGGGCTGTGGGGACAGCTTGGACTCGATGATCTCTGAGGCCTCTTCCAGCCTTGGTGACTCTGGGGGGCTCTCATGGCAGGGGGCTGGAGCTGGCTGATCCTCAAGGGTGCTGGGGACCAGCCAAGGAGCTCAGCCCTGCTCCCCTGCCATGGGGATGAGGAAGCTGCTGGTGGGCTGGGGGCCAGGCCCCTGCCTGAACCAGGCTGCTGTGAAGCCCTGGGAGGTGCCAGGGGGGCTGCTGGGGGCCTCCCACCCACTGCCAGCCTCCTGACCTTGGCTTCCTGCTGCAGCCTCCTCTGGTCCAAGCCATCTTCAACCGTGACATAGAGGAGGTGAGGTCCCTGCTGAGCCAGAAGGAGAACATCAATGTCCTGGTGAGTGCTGCCCCTTCCCTGCGTGCAGGGCAGGTGGGAGAGCCTGGGAGGAGTTGGACCACCCCTTGGGGACCCCCCCTCTCCTTCTGGGGGCGGTGAGGAGCCTGGGGGGGCCTTGGGTGGGGAGCAGGCCCTGCTGAGGGAAGGGATGGACATTGCCCAGCTGCTTTGGGCTGCTCCCAGGGCTCAAGGGCATGGGCTGGGGGGGACCTTGGAGCTCATCCTGTTCCTGCCTCCCCCACCCATGAAGGTCATCCAGTTCCAGCCTCCCCTCACCCATCAGGATCACCCTTGAAGATCACCCAGTTCTAACCCCCCTTGCTATGGGCCTTGGCAGGGGGGTTAGAACTGGATGATCTCCAAGGTTCTTGGGTGATCTCCAAGGTCCCTGGCTGATCTCCAAGGTCTCTAGATGATCTCCAAGGTCCCTGGGTAATCTCCAAGGTCTCTGGATGATCTCCAAGGTCCCTGGGAGATCTCTAAGGTCTCTAGATGATCTCCAAGGTCCCTGGGAGATCTCCAAGGTCCCTGGCTGATCTCCAAGGTCCCTGGGTGATCTCTAAGGTCTCTAGATGATCTCCAAGGTCCCTGGGTAATCTCCAAGGTCTCTGGATGATCTCCAAGGTCCCTGGGAGATCTCTAAGGTCTCTAGATGATCTCCAAGGTCCCTGGGTAATCTCCAAGGTCTCTGGATGATCTCCAAGGTCCCTGGGAGATCTCTAAGGTCTCTAGATGATCTCCAAGGTCCCTGGGTGATCTCCAAGGCCCCTGGGTGATCTCCAAGGTCCTTTCCAACCCCTTCCTTGGCTCCCTGCAGGGCTTGCCCAGGCCTCTGCCAGCCTGGGCCCGTGGCCACCTCCGCGCTGCCCCCTGGGCACCCCCCGGGGCCTGCTGAAGGCCTCTGCTGCAGGCTGCTGGATTGAGGCAGTTCTCCCCCTCTCAAGCCATCCCAAGAGGCTGCAGGCACTGGTGGGAGGTTGTCAGGGAGCTGGAGGAGGCAGCTGCCTGCCCTTTGAGGGTCCCTGAGGTGTTGTGTGTCTCCCCCTGCCTCGCCCAGGACCAGGAGCGCCGGACGCCGCTGCATGCTGCTGCCTACATAGGAGATGTTGCAATCCTTGAGCTCCTCATCCTGTCAGGTAAGGAGCTGAGAGCCCTGGAGGCATCTCCCTCACCTCCTCAGGCCGCCCAAGTGGGGAGGGAAGAAGGTTTTGGTCAGCCTTAAAGCAGCCACGGGGGAGAGAAGGCAGCGGTGCCTTAGTGCTTCAGCCACAGAGGCTCTTGGGAGCCGCAGTAGCCTTGGGCTGGGGTTCAGGTGGCCCTGGTGGCCTCTCCCCTCCTTCAGAGGGAGTCCCTTTGGTCTCCAGAGGGATCCAGCTCTTCCCTCTGGCTCTTCAGAGCCTGGTCCTCACCCAAAGCTCCCTGCAAAGTCCTCTCCCACCCCCCCAAGCCCCACCCCAGGTCCTCTGCTGGCTGCTGGGTGGCTCAGGGGGGGGCAGGGGGGCGGTGGGGCAGGCCCAGGAGGTGACCTGGCTGTGGCCTGTGCCTTGCTTCCCCCCCCAGGTGCTAATGTGAACGCCAAGGACACCGTCTGGCTCACGCCGCTGCACCGCGCCGCCGCCTCGCGCAACGAGGTCAGCTGGGCTCCTGCCCCGGGCCCCCTGCTCCCCCAGCTGCTCCTGGGGTGCTGCTGGGCTCCTGCCCCGGGCCCCCTGCTCCCCCTGCTGCTCTTGGGGTGCTGCTGGGCTCCTGCCCCGGGCCCCCCTGCTCCCCCAGCTGCTCCTGGGGTGCTGCTGGGCTCCTGCCCCGGGCCCCCCGCTCCCCCTGCTGCTCTTGGGGTGCTGCTGGGCTCCTGCCCCGGGCCCCCTGCTCCCCCTGCTGCTCTTGGGGTGCTGCTGGGCTCCTGCCCCGGGCCCCCTGCTCCCCCCTGCTGCTCTTGGGGTGCTGCTGGGCTCCTGCCCCGGGCCCCCTGCTCCCCCTGCTGCTCTTGGGGTGCTGCTGGGCTCCTGCCCCGGGCCCCCTGCTCCCCCTGCTGCTCTTGGGGTGCTGCTGGGCTCCTGCCCCGGGCCCCCTGCTCCCCCTGCTGCTCCTGGGGTGCTGCTGGGCTCCTGCCCCGGGCCCCCTGCTCCCCCTGCTGCTCTTGGGGTGCTGCTGGGCTCCTGCCCCGGGCCCCCTGCTCCCCCTGCTGCTCTTGGGGTGCTGCTGGGCTCCTGCCCCGGGCCCCCTGCTCCCCCTGCTGCTCTTGGGGTGCTGCTGGGCTCCTGCCCCGGGCCCCCTGCTCCCCCTGCTGCTCTTGGGGTGCTGCTGGGCTCCTGCCCCGGGCCCCCTGCTCCCCCTGCTGCTCTTGGGGTGCTGCTGGGCTCCTGCCCCTGCCTGGGGGCTTCTGCCCCTGCCTGGGGGCCTCCCTGCCCCTGCCTGGGGGCTCCTGCCCCTGCCTGGGAGCTTCTGCCCCTGCCTGGGGGCCTCCCTGCCCCTGCCTGGGGGCTGCTGCTTGGGCTTGCTCACTGCCTTTGGTCGCCCCTCCCCACCGAGGGGTGGGCTCTGGCTTGGGGAGTGAGGGAGGAAGGAGATGGGGGGGGTGGGGGGGAGGGTAGGGGTCTGAGCAGCTGCTGTGGGCCCCCTCCCCAACCCCCAACCTGCCTGGGGGGCTCCTCCCCCAGCCCGAGGTCTCCTCTGGGCTCCCTCAGGGCTGTGTCTGAGCCCTGCTCTCCTCTGCCCCCCCCAGAAGGCTCTCCACCTCCTCCTGAAGCACTCAGCCGATGTCAACGCCAGGGACAAGTTCTGGCAGACCCCCCTGCACGTGGCTGCCGCCAACAGGGCCACCAAGTGCGTGGAGGCCATCGTGCCCCTGCTGAGCAGCCTCAACGTGGCCGACCGCACCGGGCGCACGGCGCTGCACCACGCCGTGCACAGCGGCCACCTGGAGGTGGGCAGGGGGCAGGGGGCAGGGGGCCACGGCCTGGGCCCTCCCTTCGGCCTTGCTCTGGTCAGCATTGGGTGGGCCAGGCTGGAAGGGGGCTGCAAAGAGCATCCAGTGTGACCCCCCCCCAAGCAGGCAGCAGGGACAGCCCCAGGCTGGATCAGCCCCAGGCTGGATCAGCCCCAGGCTGGACCAGGCCCAGGCTGGATCAGGCCCAGGCTGGAAGGGGTCTCCAAAGCTTATCCAGTCTGACCCCCCCCAGCAGGCAGCAGGGACAGCCCCAAGTGCATCAGGTTTCCCAGGGCCTCCTGGAGCCTTATCTCCAGGGCTGGGGCTTCCAGCACCTCCCTGGGCAAGCTGCTGCAGTGTTCCAGCAGCCTCAGAGTGCAGAACTCCTTCCTGACATCCAATCCCCACCTGCCCTGCTCTAGTCTGAAGCCATTGCCCCTGGGCCTCTCCCCAGCAGTCTCTCCCCAGCCTCCCTGGAGCCTCCTTCAGCTACTGGAAGGTTGCTCTAAGGTCTCCCCAGAGCCTCCTCTTCTCCAGGCTGAGCACCCCCAGCTCCCTCAGCCTGTCCTGGTGGCAGAGCTGGAGCATTTTCCTGGCCCTGCTCTGGCCCTGCTCCATCAGGTCCAGACCTGGGTGCAGGGCTCCAGACCTGGGTGCAGAGCTCCAGACCTGGGTGCAGGGCTCCAGACCTGGATGCAGAGCTCCAGACCTGGGATGCAGAGCTCCAGACCTGGGTGCAGGGCTCCAGACCTGGATGCAGGGCTCCAGACCTGGGTGCAGAGCTCCAGACTGGGGTGCAGAGCTCCAGACCGGGGTGCAGAGCTCCAGACCTGGGTGCAGAGCTCCAGACTGGGGTGCAGAGCTCCAGACCTGGGTGCAGGGCTCCAGACCTGGGTGCAGGGCTCCAGACCTGGGTGCAGAGCTCCAGACCAGGGTGCAGAGCTCCAGACCTGGGTGCAGGGCTCCAGACCTGGGTGCAGAGCTCCAGACCTGGATGCAGGGCTCCAGACCTGGGTGCAGAGCTCCAGACCTGGATGCAGAGCTCCAGACCTGGGTGCAGGGCTCCAGACCTGGGTGCAGAGCTCCAGACCTGGGTGCAGGGCTCCAGACCTGGGTGCAGGGCTCCAGACCTGGGTGCAGAGCTCCAGACCTGGGTGCAGAGCTCCAGACCTGGGTGCAGAGCTCCAGACCTGGGTGCAGGGCTCCCAGTGAGCTCTTGTGGCAGAATCTCCTCTCTGGCTCTGCTCTCAGTGCATCTTTGGATGCAGCCCAGGCTCTGATTTGCCTTCTGGGCTGCAGTCTCACACTGCCTGCTCCTGGCCAGCCACTCCCCCCCTCCAGCACCCCCCAAATCCTTCTCCTCAGGGCTGCTTTCTGTCCCCTCCTCCCCCAGCCTGCGCTGCCAGTGAGGATTGTTCCAGCCCAGGCCCCTGCCCTTGTTCTGGCTGAACCTCACCAGGTGCAGCTGGGCACCACCTTGCCCCAGGTCCCTCTGGATGCCCTCCTGTCCCTCTGGTGCTGTCTGCACCCTGCTGCTGGTGTGCCCCAGCTCCTTGGCTGTGCCATTGTCACCTTGGGTGCTCTTCTCCTGCTCTAGATGGTCAACCTGCTGGTGAACAAAGGGGCCAGCCTCAGCACTTGTGACAAGAAGGACAGACAGCCCAGCCACTGGGCAGCCTTCCTGGGTAAGGTTTTGCTGCCCCCACCAGCTTGGGGGGTTGGCTGGGGGCTTGGGGGAGGGAGCACCTGGAAGAGGTTGGGCAGAGAGGCTGAGGATGCAGCTTCATCCCTGGAGGTGTTTGGAGGGAAGGTTGGGTGAGGCCCTGAGCAAGGTGGGGGGAGGGTGGAGCAGCTAGGGGAAGGTTGAAGGTCATTTAGAGGAGGGCTGAGGAGCAGCTAGGGCAGGGCTGATCTTGGAACTGGCTGATCTTGAAGGTCCCTTCCAACCCAACCCCTCCCCTCCCCTCCCCAACCTTCCCCTCCCCTCCCCAACCTTCCCCTCCCCTCCCCTCCCCTCCCCTCCCCTCCCCCTCCCCTCCCCTCCCCTCCCCTCCCCTCCCCTCCCCTCCCCCTCCCCTCCCCTCCCCTCCTCTCAATCTGAATCTTCCTTCATTCTCCCTGCTCCGGATCCACCTTCCAGGGCAGGGGGGCTCCCCAGCTCTCTGCCTTTGGGGGTGGTCTCACTGCTGCCTCCTTGCCCAGGCCATTTGGAAGTTCTGAAGCTGCTGGTGGGCCCGTGGAGCTGATGTGATGTGCAAGGACAAGAAGGGCTACACCCTGCTGCACACGGCGGCGGCCAGCGGCCAGATCGAGGTCGTGCGGCACCTGCTGAGGCTGGGAGTCGAGGTAGGACCTCCCCAGCCCTCAGCAGGGTGGCCCTGGGCTGCAGCCAGGCTGGGGGGCAGCACCAGGAGGAGGTGCTGGGGGGGGGGGTAGGACCAAGGGGGGAGGCTGAGAACCAGCCAAGGTCTCAAAAGAGCTTGGAGCCAGGTGGGGGTTGGGCACCGTGGCCTCTGAGGGTCCCCTTCCAGCCCAAGGCAGCCTCAGGTTGTAGCAGGGGAGCTGCAGCTTGGCCCTGAGGATCAGTTCCTGCCTCTCTCCAGCTCCCTGAAGGGAGGTTGGAGCCAGGAGGGGGGTTGGGCTCTTCTCCCAGGCACCCAGCACCAGAACAAGAGGACACAGTCTCAAGCTGTGCCAGGGGAGGTTTAGGCTGGAGGTGAGGAAGAAGTTCTCCACAGAGAGAGAGATTGCCCACTGGGATGTGCTGCCTGGGGAGGTGGTGGAGTCCCCATCCCTGGAGGTGTTTAGGAAGAGCCTGGATGAGGCCCTGGGTGCCATGGTTGAGTTGCTCAGATGGTGCTGGGTGAGAGGTTGGACTTGGTGATCAAAAAGGTCTCTTCCAACCTGGTTAATTCTCCCTTCTCCCTTCTCCCTTCTCCCTTCTCCCTTCTCCCTCCTCCCTTCTCCCTCTCCTTCTCCCTCCTCCCTATCTCCCTCCTCCCTTCTCCCTTCTCCTCCCTTCTCCCTTCTCCCTCCTCCCTTCTCCCTCCTCCCTCCTCCCTTCTCCCTTCTCCCTTCTCCCTCCTCCCTCCTCCCTTCTCCCTTCTCCCTCCTCCCTTCTCCCTCCTCCCTTCTCCCTCCTCCCTTCTCCCTCCTCCCTTCTCCCTCCTCCCTTCTCCCTCCTCCTTCTCCCTCCTCCCTTCTCCCTCCTCCCTTCTCCCTCCTCCCTCCTCCCTCCTCCCTCCTCCCTTCTCCCTCCTCCCTTCTCCCTCCTCCCTTCTCCCTCCTCCCTCCTCCCTTCTCCCTCCTCCCTTCTCCCTTCTCCCTTCTCCCTCCTCCCTTCTCCCTTCTCCTCCCTTCTCCCTTCTCCCTCCTCCTTTCTCCCTCCTCCCTCCTCCCTTCTCCCTTCTCCCTCCTCCCTCCTCCCTCCTCCCTTCTCCCTTCTCCCTTCTCCCTTCTCCCTCCTCCCTTCTCCCTCCTCCCTTCTCCCTTCTCCCTCCTCCCTTCTCCCTCCTCCCTTCTCCCTCCTCCCTTCTCCCTCCTCCCTTCTCCCTTCTCCCTTCTTCCTCCTCCCTTCTCCCTCCTCCCTTCTCCCTCCTCCCTCCTCCCTTCTCCCTCCTCCCTTCTCCCTCCTCCCTTCTCCCTCCTCCCTTCTCCCTCCTCCCTTCTCCCTTCTCCCTTCTTCCTCCTCCCTTCTCCCTCCTCCCTTCTCCCTTCTCCCTCCTCCCTCCTCCCTCCTCCCTCCTCCCTCCTCCCTTCTCCCTCCTCCCTTCTCCCTCCTCCCTCCTCCCTTCTCCCTCCTCCCTTCTCCCTCCTCCCTCCTCCCTCCTCCCTCCTCCCTTCTCCCTCCTCCCTTCTCCCTCCTCCCTCCTCCCTCCTCCCTCCTCCCTTCTCCCTCCTCCCTTCTCCCTCCTCCCTTCTCCCTCCTCCCTTCTCCCTCCTCCCTTCTCCCTCCTCCCTCCTCCCTTCTCCCTCCTCCCTTCTCCCTCCTCCCTTCTCCCTCCTCCCTCCTCCCTTCTCCCTTCTCCCCTTCCCCCTCCCCTCCCTCCCCTCCCCTGGCTCTGCTCCAGATCGACGAGCCCAACCTCTTTGGGAACACAGCCCTCCACATTGCCTGCTACATGGGGCAGGATGCTGTGGCCAACGAGCTGGTCAACTATGGAGCCAATGTCAACCAGCCCAACGAGAAGGGCTTCACCCCCCTGCACTTTGCTGCTGTCTCCACCAACGGAGCTCTGTGCCTGGAGCTCCTGGTCAACAACGGCGCCGACGTCAACTTCCAGGTCCGGCTGCCTCTGCCCTGGGGGGGCTTGGCCCCTGGGGAGGAGGGCAGCAAGGGGAAGCTCCTCGTGGGGAAAGGCCTTTCTGACCTGCAGGTGGTTTCTCCTGCTTCCCTCCCCCCCTGCAGAGTAAGGAAGGGAAGAGTCCCCTGCACATGGCTGCCATCCACGGACGGTTCACGAGGTCGCAGATCCTCATCCAGAACGGTGAGGGAGGCCTTGCCCTGCCCCTCAGCCAGGCCTGGCCCCCAGGGGCTGCTTGCTCAGAGGGTTCCAGAGGGCCCCCATGGACAGGCAGACCCACTCTGTGCTCAGAGGGGCCTGTGAGTGGTGGTTCTGTGCTGCTTAGGGGGTGGCTGGTGGCCCTGTGCTGCTCAGGGAGCTGTGGCTGGTGGCTGCATACTGCTCAGAGGGAGCTGTGGCCCCATGCTGGTGGCCTCCTGCTGCTCAGGGGAGTGGGACCAGGCACCCTGTGCCTCCCCCTCGAGGGCAGCAAAGTGCAGAGCAGGGAGCTTGGAGTTCCTGCCAGGTCAGAGCTGCTGTGACCAAAGAAGCTTCCTGGAACCACAGCCAATCTCAGGAGAGGGCTGCAGGCCTGGCAGCCCCCCTGAGGCTGCAGCTGGAGCCCTCCAGGGGTGGAAGCCTCTCCTGGTGGGGCTGGGGGGGGGATGGCAGGGCCCCAGGCCTGCAGTGCCCTTGGCTCGGGGCGGGGGCAGAGGTCCTCTGCAGGGCTCTCTGCTCAGGGCTTCCTTTGCCCTTCCCACTGCAGCAGCGAGGCTGAAGAGCCTCCAGTGCCTGGCTGGGGGGCTGAGGTGGGGATGTGGTGGTGGGGGAGGAAGCTGGGGGGTGGGAAGGGCTCTGTCAGAGGAGGCTTTGGTTGTCCCTTGGGCAGGCAGCGAGATCGACTGCGCCGACAAGTACGGCAACACCCCGCTGCACGTGGCGGCCCGCTACGGCCACGAGCTGCTCATTAGCACTTTGATGACCAACGGTGCTGACACTGCGAGGTAAGCAGCCCCTCAGCCTCCTCTTCCTCCTGCATGCCCTGCTGGGCTGGGGAAGGGCCCTGCAGCCAAACCAGCCTGACCTTGTGCCAGCAGGGTGCCCGCGGCGCCTTGCCCGGCGGCGGCGCAGCCGAGGGGGGAGCCAGGGGGTTAGAGGCTCACAGCCTCAGAGCATCACAGCCTCAGAGCATCACAGCCTCAGAGCATCACAGCATCACTGCCTGACAGGCTCACAGCCTCAGAGCATCACAGCCTCAGAGCATCACAGCCTCAGAGCATCACTGCCTGACAGGCTCACAGCCTCAGAGCATCACAGCCTCAGAGCATCACTGCCTGACAGGCTCACAGCCTCAGAGCATCACTGCCTGACAGGCTCACAGCCTCAGAGCATCACAGCCTCAGAGCATTACAGCCTCAGAGCATCACAGCCTCAGAGCATCACAGCCTCAGAGCATCACAGCATCACTGCCTGACAGGCTCACAGCCTTAGAGCATCACTGCCTGACAGGCTCACAGCCTCAGAGCATCACAGCCTCAGAGCATCACAGCCTCAGAGCATTACAGCCTCAGAGCATCACAGCCTCAGAGCATCACTGCCTGACAGGCTCACAGCCTCAGAGCATCACAGCCTCAGAGCATCACAGCCTCAGAGCATCACTGCCTGACAGGCTCACAGCCTTAGAGCATCACAGCCTCAGAGCATCACAGCCTCAGAGCATCACTGCCTGACAGGCTCACAGCCTCAGAGCATCACAGCCTCAGAGCATCACAGCCTCAGAGCATTACAGCCTCAGAGCATCACAGCCTCAGAGCATCACTGCCTGACAGGCTCACAGCCTTAGAGCATCACAGCCTCAGAGCATCACATTATCACAGTCTCAAACCCCTTCCCTGTGCCGAGTTCTGGGGCTCCACCATCCTCCCAAAGCCCTCTGGGGGCTGTTTTGGAGGAGGAGGAGGAGGTGGCAGGGGGCCAGAGCCTCCCCAGGGTCACCCAGCTGGGGCTCTGGGGGGCAGGGTCTGGAGGTGGCGCTCCGGAGGCACCGGCTCGGGGTGGGAGGTTCTGGGAGCGGGGAGCTGAGGTGGGCACCCCCCCACCCCCAGAGTGGGGACTTCAGGGGTGGAGGAGCTGCTTGGTGGCCCTGCTGTGGGCCTGTGGCCTCCTCCTGAGCCCTCCTCTCTCCCTGGCAGGCGTGGGATCCACGACATGTTCCCCCTGCACTTGGCTGTGCTCTTTGGGTTCTCAGACTGTTGTCGGAAGCTGCTTTCCTCAGGTGAGTGCCAGCTCCTGCAGCAGAGGCCCCAGGAGCTTCTTCCCCAACCCCCCACCCCAACCCCCCACCCCAACCCCCCCAAAGGTGTAAGAGAGAAGGAACAAAAATTGCTCCACACAGGCCTGGAAATGAATTGGGGAACTGAACTGAGCTCTGGGTGCTTCCATGCCCTCGCTGGAAGCTCCTCTCCAGCTCTCCCACAGCTGCTTCCAGACGCTGCAAGGTCTCTCCTGAGGTCCCTCTGGTGCCTTCCAGCTGAGCAGTTCCAGCCCTCATCCAAGGGGCATCAGTTCCTGCTTAGCCTCTAGCCTCTGGCCAGGTCTCTCCAGCTTGGGCTTAGCAAAAGCTTCACTCAGCCAACGTGGTCCCAGAGCTGTCCCCCGCAGGCCTCAATGCCACCAGCAGCTCCCTGCCTCCCCCCCATGCCCAGGCCCACAGAAGAAATTGGCTCCCCCAAGGCCAAGCCAGGCTGCAGAGCTCCTCCACAAGAGGCAAGGTCTGGCTGGGAGCAAAGAGAGAGGGAGGAAAAGGCAGCAGCTGACTGTGCAGCCCCAGGTTAGAGAGGTGCAGGCTGAGGGGAAGGAAACCACAGAGCTGTCAGGGCTGGAAGGGAGCTCAAGGCTCAGTCAGTCCCAGCCCCCTGCCATGGGCAGGGAGCCCTCACACCACAGCAGGTTGCTCACAGCCACCTCCAGCCTGGCCCTGAGCACCTCCAGGGATGAGGAGGAGGCTTCCAGCACCTCCCTGGGCAGCCTGGGCCAGGCTCTCACCACCCTCCTAGGGAACAACTTCTTTCTCACAGCCAAGCTGAGTCTCCCCACTTCCAGTTCTGCTCCATCCCCCCCAGTCCTATCCTTCCCTGATAGCCTCCAAAGTCCCTCCCCAGCTTTCCTGCAGCCCCCTGCAGCCCCTGGGAGGCCACCAGAAGGTCTCCTGGGAGCCTTCTCCTCTCCAGCCTGCACAACCCCAACTCTCTCAGGCTGTGCTCAGCTCCAGCCCTCTGATCCTGGCCCTGCTCTGGACACCTTCCAGCCCCTCCAGAGCCTTCCTGGAGCAGAGGCTGCAGAGCTGGCCCCAGAGCTGCAGCTGTGGTGTGAGCAGAGTGGAGCAGAGGGGCAGAATCCCCTCCCTGGCCACACTGCTGCTGCAGCCCAGGCTCTGCTTGGCTCTGGGCTGCGATCCCAAAGCTTCTCTTTGCCCGGCCTCCACCTCCTGGGCTTCTCTACTCCCTGCTCTGCAGTGAAGCCATCCCAGTTCTTAAACCCAGAAGACTGCTGGAGATGAGGACAAGTCCAAGAGGCCCTCTCCTTGACCCCCTTTCTCCTTGTCCCCCCCTCCTCCTGCCTGTCTGCAGGTCAGTTGTACAGCATCGTGTCCTCGCTGAGCAACGAGCACGTCCTGTCCGCCGGCTTCGACATCAACACCCCTGACAACCTGGGCAGGACCTGCCTCCATGCTGCTGCTTCTGGAGGGTGAGCTCCTCCCCACTCCCTTCCCACCTTGCAGAGGGCCTCCAGACACACAGTCATAGCATCACAGGGCTGGAAGGGAGCTCAGGGCTCAGCCAGTCCCAACCCCCTGCCATGGGCAGGGAGCCCTCACACCACAGCAGGTTGCTCACAGCCACCTCCAGCCTGGCCCTGAGCACCTCCAGGGATGAGGAGGAGGCTTCCAGCACCTCCCTGGGCAGTCTGTGCCAGGCTCTCACCACCCTCCTGGGGAACAACTTCTTCCTCACAGCCAAGCTGAGTCTCCCCACTTCCAGTTCTGCTCCATCCCCCCCAGTCCTATCCTTCCCTGATAGCCTCCAAAGTCCCTCCCCAGCTTTCCTGCAGCCCCCTGCAGATCCTGGGAGGCCACCAGAAGGTCTCCTGGGAGCCTTCTCCTCTCCAGCCTGCACAACCCCAACTCTCTCAGGCTGTGCTCAGCTCCAGCCCTCTGCTCCTGGCCCTGCTCTGGACACCTTCCAGCCCCTCCAGAGCCTTTCTGGAGCAGAGGCTGCAGAGCTGGCCCCAGAGCTGCAGCTGTGGTGTGAGCAGAGTGGAGCAGAGGGGCAGAATCCCCTCCCTGGTCACACTTCTGCTGCTGCAGCCCAGGGTGTGATTGGCCAGGCCAGCCCAAGCCCCTCCAGCCTCAAAGCAGGGCTCAGCTCAGGCAGGTTGCACAGGGGAACTCAGCCAGGTGGGGTCAGAAGAGCTCCAAACCTCTCCTGGGCAGTGCCAGCCCTCCAGCAGCCTCACACCAAAGAGATTTCTCCTCCTGAGGGCCTCAGTTTGTGCCCCTGGGCAGCACTGAGCAGAGTCTGGCCCCAGCCCCTTGCCCCCCTCACCCTTTAGCTCCTGCTGAGCACTGCTCAGATCCCCTCTGGGGCTGCTCTGCTCCAGGCCTCCAGCACCTCCACACCCAAGAAGCTTCTCCTCCTGTTGGGGTGGAAGCTCCTGGGGTCCAGTTTGTGTCCCCTGCTCACTGTCCCATCACTGGGCACCACTCAGCAGGGCCTGGCACCTCCATCCTGACCCCTCACATGTTGGGGGGGAACCTTGATCAGGTCCTCTCTCAGCCTTCTCCACACTCACCAGCCCCAGGGCAGGGACCAAACTCTCACCTTCCTTCCTCTTCTCCCAGCCACCAGCAGCCCAGCACCATGTGTGGCTCAGGATTGGACCTCTGGGTGCTGCTCCTGTCACTCAGTGCCCTTGCAGAGAGTCCCTCTCCAGCTCTGCTGGAGCCACCTGCAGGCAGCCTCCTCTGAAGGTCTCTCTGGAGCCTTCAGGCTGAACATTTCCAGCTCTCAGCTCTCCTCTGGAGCTCCTCACCTTGGGGGCTGCAGGGTGGGAAGCAGCAGGGGCATGGGAGCAGGGAGCTGTCCCTGCCCTGGCTGTGTCTGGGAGGGCTTTGGTTGGCTCTGGGGCCTCCTGAGCTGCTCCTGACTCCTCTTCCTCCCTCCCCAGGAACGTTGAATGTCTTAATTTGCTGTTGAGCAGTGGTGCTGACTTGAGGAGGAGAGACAAGTTTGGGAGGTAAGGCTGAGGTGGGGCCTGCAAGCAGCTTGGGAGGGCTTCCTGGAGGGCACAGAGCCTGCCACTGGGGAATGGATTGGCTTGGAAAAGGCCTCCCAAGAGGGTGGAGTCCAACATCAGCCCAAGCCCACTGTGGCCCCAAGTGCCATGGCCCCAGGTGCCAGCCATGGCCACAGGTTCCCCTCCAGGGATGGAGACTCCTCCCTGGGCAGCCTGGGCCAGGCTTGCAGAACCCTTCCAGGGGAGAAGTTTCTCCTCAGGGCCAAGCTGAGCCTGCCCTGGGGCAGCCTGAGGCCCTCTCCTCTGGTCCTGGCCCTTGGCCCCAGAGCCCAACCCCCCCTGGCTGCAGGCTCCTCTCAGGCACTTGCAGGCAGCCAGGAGGTCTCCCCTCAGCCTCCTCTCCTCCAGCCTCAACCCCAAACCCTTCCCTGGCTTCCAGGCCCTCCTCTGGCCCAGCTCCAGCTCCTCAGTGTCCTTGTGGCAGGGAGCAGCCAGCTCTGCCCTCCCCAGTGCCCATCCCCTGGGGACAGCCCCTGCCCAGCTCCTAGGCCCTGTGTGGTGCCTGCTGCTGCTTCCTTCCCCCTGCAGCAGCTCAGCTCTGCCTCTCCCCTCAGCTTCAGGGTGGGGGAGGGGCAGTTTGCTGCCTTGCTGCTGGGTGGTTTGGTCTCTCTTGGGTGCTCCAAGTCCCCTTCTGTCCCTCCACCTTCCAGGACTCCTCTGCACTACGCAGCTGCCAACGGCAGCTACCAGTGCACAGTGACCCTGGTGACAGCAGGAGCCAGCATCAACGAGGCTGACTGCAAAGGCTGCACCCCCCTGCACTATGCTGCTGCTTCAGACACCTACAGGAGGTCAGTAGGGGGCTGGGGGGCAGCAGCTCCTTGCTGCCAGGGCTGGGGGGGGAGGTGGCACCCAGCTGGGTGGCACCCAGCTGCCCCCTGGCTGGCACTCAGCAGGGCTTGGTGGGCAGGGGGCACACAGCAAGCTGAGCAGATTTGGCTCACTTCAGAGGTGCCAGGCCTGGAGGTGGGTGGCACACAGTGGGGTGGTGGCACAAGGTGGAGAGGTGGCACCCAGCTGGGCAGAGATGCTTGGCTGAGCCCTGGCTGGCCCCCAGCAGGGCTCTATGGGCAGGGGGGCACTGTGGTGGTGGTGGGGGGCACTGTGGTGGGGGGGGGGGGCACGGTGGTGGTGGGGGGCACTGTGGTGGTGGTGGGCACTGTGGTGGTGGGGGGCACTGTGGTGGTGAGGGGCACTGTGGTGGTGGTGGTGGGCACTGTGGTGGTGGGGGGCACTGTGGTGGTGGTGGGGGGCACTGTGGTGGCGGGGGGGGGCACGGTGGTG
Source organism: Melanerpes formicivorus (assembly GCF_026170545.1). NCBI lineage: Eukaryota > Metazoa > Chordata > Aves > Piciformes > Picidae > Melanerpes > Melanerpes formicivorus. The sequence continues at coordinate 81,074 of NW_027142751.1, read as the reverse complement.
GTGGGGGGCACTGTGGTGGTGGTGGTGGGCACTGTGGTGGGGGGGGGCACTGTGGTGGTGGTGGTGGGCACGGTGGTGGTGGTAGGCACTGTGGTGGTGGTGCGGGGCACTGTGGTGGTGGGGGGCACTGTGGTGGTGGGGGGCACTGTGGTGGTGGGGGGCACTGTGGTGGTGGGGGGCACTCAGCCATGCCCAAGTTTTGCCCTGCAGAGCTGAGCCTCCCTCAGGAAACAGCCACGAGGGTGATGAGGAACCTCTGAAAGAGTCCAGGCTGAAGGAGGCTTTCTTGTGAGTGGCCCCCCAGGCCCCCCCCCACCTTGGCCCCCTCCCCAGCCCCCCTACCCCTTCTCCCCCATTCCTGGCCCCCCCTACTCCTTTCCCCCCTTTCCCATTCTCCTTCTTCCTTCCCCTCCATCCCCAGCCCCCCTACTGCTTCTCCCCCATTCCCAGCCCCCCTCCTCCTTCCCCCACAGCCCCCCCATCCTTTCCTCCCCCCCTACCCCCCTGCATCCTCCAGGCCTCCTCCTGCTGCCTGCAGCAAAGCTCTGAGCTGCTCCTGGCCCTTCACCTCCTGCTCCTCACTCCTCAGCAGGGCTCTGCATGACCCAAGATCAACTTGGGGCAGGGGAGGGTGGGGGTGTGGGTGTGTGGGGGGGAGGTGTCCCCTTTTTGCCCCTCTCCTGATCCCTGCTCTCTCTCCTGGCAGCTGTTTGGAGTTCCTGCTGGACAATGGTGCTGACCCCTCCCTGCGGGACAAGCAGGGCTACACTGCTGTCCACTACGCAGCTGCCTATGGCAACAGGCAGAACCTCGAGCTGGTCAGCAGCTGGGGACCCCCTGGGAGGGCATCTGGGTCCAACCCCCCCTGGAGGTCCTGCAGATCCCCCCCCAGACCCCCTTGAAGGGCATCGAGGTCCAAGCCCCCTGCCGTGGGGGTCAGCAGCCCAGCCCATGGCAGGGGCTTGGAGCCAGGTCATCCCCAGCCTACCCCTGGGTGCTGCTCAGCCTGCCCCTGGGTGCTGCTCAGCCATCCCCTGGGTGCTGCTCAGCCTGCCCCTGGGTGCTGCTCAGCCATCCCCTGGGTGCTGCTCAGCCTGCCCCTGGGTGCTCCCCAGCCATCCCCTGGGTGCTGCTCAGCCTTCCCCTGGGTGCTCCCCAGCCTGCCCCTGGGTGCTCCCCAGCCTGGCCCTGGGGATCAGATCAGGCTCTGGGCATCCTGAGGGAGTTGAAGCTCCAAGCTTGGAGATCTCCAAGTCAGGCTCTGGGCAGCCTGGCCCTGGTGGGAGATGTCTCTGCTGACCCTTGAGGGCCCTTCCAGCCCAACCCCTTCCAGGTCCCTCCTGGCTGGGGGTCTCTGGAGGTCTCTCAGGGGGATGCTTTCTGTGTCCTTACTCTTGCAGCTCCTGGAGATGTCTTTTAACTGCCTGGAGGATGTGGAGAGCACCATTCCAGT